>NC_142526.1:4635000-4770000 GCF_964205215.1 Stylophora pistillata | reverse complement strand
GACAATATCGGAATGTTACCCTTACTTTGAGATTAAAATAAAATGATAGGGAATCAGGTCTATATGAAGGATCTCTTTGATTCACGGTCTATTGATCCGTTTTACCTTGTGAGGGTGATGGTTAAAATCGTGAAAACCAGCCCCAAAATAGATAGAGAACATCCAACATAAGAAATGATTGACAATGCGTTCTGGTGACTCTCTGGGATGTCATCGCTTTTTCGCAAAAGTATCTTCGATTCAAAACGGTGTTTTCTCTTTAGAAGATCCAGATAGTTCGTCACTAGGGATTCTGGGAGCTCCTATAGGTAACAAGAAAAAATAGCTTCTTGTCACTGTGTAGCCCAGGAAGGAGTAATAAATTTTGCTTCTGAAGAATTTTGGGATTGTGCCTTGGCTAAGTGTGTATCCCGTAGAAAGCTCTAAACAGAGATAAAATGTCATTACTGACCATTATATATATACAAGAAGTACATAAATTGAAGAATGGTGAGTATGCTGTACCCACCTCGATTTGGAAAGCTGTGTTGTTCAGCAAAACTGTGGGATACAGTTGAAAATGAGCTATAATTCTGAGGTAATACCAACAGGCATTTTGTATTTTTTCTTTAAGTGCAGGTAAGTCCTTGGACGGGTTGGTCATGTTTACATCAAGTCGCATCACCATTATGAAGTAGACTCCGCTAAAACAGAAAACCAACATTTCATTATCAAAATTAAGTCTCGTAATGTGTTATCGTTTGGCTCAAGATGAAGCCTCCTTCGATATGGATCTTTACGTTTTGAGCGCAAATTGCTGGTCTTTTTCAGACCATGAGGCCATCCAGTTAAAGCTGTATACTCTAACATCAGTTTGTTTATTCTTCATACTGTTCTCGATACATTTCCTAAGATGCTGACAAGGAGAATTTGCTTAACAATCAACAGCTTGTGTGGTTGATGATCATTTCCTTTTTTCCTGTGACCTTAATGTGTGATTTAGAGATTATATTGTCAGGAGAAGCAGGATGCTTGTCACTCTTAAGGGTCAAAGAGCTAAGTGTGTGAGACAAACAATAATTCATTAATTTATTTTGTGAAAGAAGCATTAATTTTAGAATCGTATTTTACAAAGATGAATGACCACAACCTCGCTCAGTGATATGAAACGAATGCTTCTCAGAACATCGGAGGAAACTGGTCAAACAACATGCTACATCACCTTTCTTCTCTGTGTTCATGTGGTTTAAGTTCTTCTTTCTTTGTTGCATTTATAGCTTGCCCACCAAGTGAAGGCAATCTGAGCAATCAAAATTTCAAGATGAAAATGAGAAATTATAAGTCATAAGAACTATCCATCGAAATAAGGTCTGCACAGCTATGAGTTCCACGATCATATACAAAGAAGGAGAGGAGTACGTTAGACCTTTTTTGTTTTTGTCAGTAAACCATATTTCATCTAGAATTACAAATTCTGACTGAATTCACTATGTAGAGGGAAGGACACTGCATTTTGTCCCAATCTTACCTGAAGAAAATACCTTTAGTTGTCTTGTTTAAAAGCGTAGAATCCCCGAAGAGATTGACCTTGACAAAAAAGTCAAACATTTTCCAGAACTGAAATGAGAAAATTATGAATGGGAGGGTCACAGGCGCAGAATCAATTAAGAAGGAAATCAATACAGCAAAGTAAAAAAGGAAATTAGAGCAAGACTTCTCGGAACTCGTGGTTTTAGGGTATTTCAACGAGATATGACAAGTTTTAGTTCACAACGAAAATTCCTAGGAAATCTCCTTACTTTTTGGGCTAGGCGAGTTTTGAAGCAGTATGTGGTCCTGAAATTTGAGCAGAGGAACTCTCCTTTGAACTTCAGAGCAAAACTTTGTCCTAAAAGTTTGCAAAGTATCCTGATTTTTGTTAAAGCTTCTGACGACCATGAGGCTATAAGCATCACTCACATTTTGACAACCCACGTAATGAAACTTCAAGATGCAAGTGAAATGTGTGTGTGTTTGTTTTGATGCCTTCTTAATCACAATGCCTCACTCAAAATACAATGCCAAGTTTAATTTTACTTAGCATGGCTGGGCAAATAATTCACCTATCATAACCGACTTACCCCACTTTTGATATCATCTGCAAGATTTCGACAAGGCTCGCACTTCTTCGTGTCGTGCTTAAAAAACTCTTTTGTGAAGTTGTGATTTAAAATAATTCCTGATGCATGGTAATAGACAGATACATTTTCTCCATTACAAAATCCTGCAAAAGATACAACTTTGAGCCAACGTGTTATTCATATGCAACGCTGCGTGTAAATGGTCTTTTGTTAGGCCGAGGCACTCTCAGCGATTTCAATCACATTTATTTTTCTTTCTAAAATGAAATAAATTATTATACACCTATTTGCAAATGCGTTGTCATGGCGTAAAGCAAAAATAAAAATAAAAATAAAAAGAGCCATATAGGAATTTATGAGCATCTGAAAATATCCTCTGGCTAAATGCCCGGCAGCTGAACTAGTTTCATTGAATTTCCACTAGAAAAACAATTCTGTCAAACTTCTTGAGTGTTTAAGATGTTGTCTATAGACTTCAAGCAATTAAAAAATTGAAAAAATCTACATGCTAATGTTGTATTATGTTACTTGGCTCTTTTTTTTTAATTTTTTTTTTTATTTTTGTCTTACAGTGTTACTGCATAAGGTGTAAATCTGTCTTCTCACTTTGCTAATCCCAGCAGTTTGCAGGATACATGTCAAATATGAACCTAATAATGAACAGCCCACCATCGAGTCTTTGTAGCTATTACACAATCCACGCCAGCAAAACATATTAAGTTAAACCGGATTTAACTGAGAAGAAAGTCAGAAGCAAGATCTGAAAAATAGCCTGGAGTTTTCCATGGGCCAAAAATCGTTGACTGAAAATTGTATACAACGTGTAGTCGTGAATCACATACTCCGAAAAATATATTCTCCTGAAATCACTTGCCACGTACTAGATTTTACTATTACAAGACTATTGAAAGGTCATGATAAACAGAATTGTGGTCACAGTCAAATATTGTCAAGCATTGTGTATTGCTATTGAACCAGCTACAGCAGGAATTGTCCCTTACAAAGTATTTTGAGTTCAAATCGCACCTTACAACTTTTTTTACCATTGTTTCTAACATTTTGATGTGTAATTTACAGTGATTCGCGGAACAAATTTTTTACAGTTGATATTTTAAAGGTCTGGATCGAGTGTGTCGTTTCTTCTGTATTACGTAATACTACGCTAATCGGTTTTCCCTTTCTAAGCAATGTTTTTGCATCGTAAAAATCCTTCCCTTTAACTGAGAAACAATTAGTCAAATCGAAACGACTTGAAAACAAGCAAGATACATTCTTGTATATAGCATGTCCTGCCCTTGATAAATCGTGCAATCACACTTACCTATATGCAGTCCAATTAGAATTCCAATTGTGAAATGCATCACTGACGAATCCAGTAAATCTTCTTAAAAAGTCTTAAGGCTTTCTAAAAAAAGAAGAAGCATTCTCGTTTGTAAAAGATAACTACTCTAAAAGTGCTAAATAAGAAAGTTTAAAAATATCAGTTTGTGAATTTCTATATAATTTTGTATTTTATAGTTACTGTAATTTCATTTTCCACAAATTTTATCAACACCCTGGTACAATTCCAAACCACTACGTAAAGTACTGTACTAGATGCGACACAAAGGAAGAAAATCGAGTTATTTCGCTAGAAATTCAGTGTTAGTAGATCGAAATTAATTCAAGATGACTAAGTTTTTGGAATGAGATCATTTTCCATTCCTTACAATGAAACTCCATCCAAAGTATTGTGCACCGATCTTGTTGCAGTCCACAGAAACGATGAAATCATGCATTTAAATCATAGAAATTCAATGTGAGCAGGTCCTACATTATGCTGAAGAAACTGCTAGAATCTCCAAGTGGACAATAGTTAAAGCGATGCAAACATACCTCAGTAAACTCTCATAAAACTATCATGAGCGACATGGCTTTTGCAAGCCTCTTTCTTGTTACACTCAACCATCACCAGGTTACGTAAATATTGAGTCACTTCAAAGGTGTGAGCGAGTTTTGGAACAAGTAAGGCACTTTAATCATATGCTTTTGATTTTCAATCCTTATTTTACTAAAGTACTGAGCTTTGGTGTACTGGATGTCAAACTTGGGTTGAAATTTAATGAACTGAAACTGATAATAGAACTTGAGTAATACACGTCCTATCTTAGTACTATCTATTGACACTTTTATTTTCCCTCTGTGAATGTTCCGCACTTACTTAACTTTTAGAGCTTCGCTGAGATAAAATTCTTAAGGAAAAGTAAACCATCTTTTTCCAAGAAATAACTGTCAACACCTTTCAAACCAAGCGAGTTTTCTACAATTTAGGTTAACTGTTAATGGGAGGAGTTAAATTCATTACTTTTTCAATGTCAACATTAACTGCCCGTTTACGCTGAATATCGAGTGTGCAACATTATTCGTTCAATTTTAAGCTCTCGAAATGAAACTTTTAAACCTTTTGTAGTGGTTTAATTTTACTACACCTCTTTAAACAGTATTTTAAGTAGTACGCTTAATATCAACTGCCCCTTCTGCCAAGAAATAAAAAATGAACGAAGGGCAGATCGCGTCATTAGAGAAGAAAATATGGTAAAACAACAAATATTACCTTGCTATCGAAATTTGTTCTGGCTCGGCTTCAAGTCTCACCCAAAAGGCAAACTTTGACGAGTAGGCTTCGTTTTTGACTCAGTTAAAGAGAATCAATTTAATAATAAAGAAGACTCTGCCAAATCATAGCTGTAGAGACAGAGAAACGTTTTAAAAGTAAACTACCGCAATTGCTGATAGAGGCTCTAAATGAAAGCGCGGGTATGACATAGAAATTGACATCTGTCGATATCTTTAGTCACCTGGCTTACACAAATGAATATAAAATGAACTTCCAATAAAAACACAAAACACTGTACATACAGCAACATAATATGTTATGACATGATCAGCGACATTGTCACTAAAAAGACAAAATGACGAAATCCTCCCTTTATCTGTTCTAAACGATAAAATTGACTATCTGAGAAAACGTCTCATAAAGAACAGCATCATATATTCTTTTGTAATTTGTATCTTGTTTGCGACGTTGAACGACGGGGTGTGAAAATTCGAATTTCGAATAATTATTTTGAACTTACGCTAGAGCGGGTGAAGATGTCTCAAGATTTGCTTACTTTTAATAAAATCTTAGAATTTAGCACTGTCAAAATAAAATCACTGATAAAGCAACAATTATTCATTGCTCGCGCATGATTGTATCAGTTAGGGAAGAACTTGATTGGAAATTCATTAGTTTAGAGAAACAGTGGCTTGAATCAAAAATGACTCCAGATTTCCTTTTATGTTGTAAGCACTATGGCGCATGAACTGAAAAATTAGACGTTAAGCAAGTTTTTACCTCAGGTTTGAAGCAGTCTGAGATAGTTTAAGCCTTTCGAAATCCCCCAGACCGAACCTCCTAAATCAGATATGTAAGTAACACAGATTTTCTCATCATTATCAGCATTTTGACAAAACGCAAGTGAAATTATTTCCTACTTTCACGAGAAAACCATTTGATTACCTTTTAATATCGTGGGTGACAAATTACGTTCACAACCGTAATTGTTTTTACTGGTTTATTCTATCGAAAACCGAGAACATGTAGAGGAATATAGTTTTTGTTTAAAGCATACATTACTGTTAAAGTTCGTAATTTCTGAGTTCCTTCACAAAAAATACCTTTCGAATTCTTCGTGCATGTTAATAATTTTCGGCCGCTTCTTTTAATTTCGTAACTTCTTCAAGGATATCAACAAGAATGAGTTCTTGCCAAGTGGAATAAATATCGCTGTATTCAGTCGAAAAAGGGAAGTTTATTTTACATTGGAGTTCATAATTCATAATTATAAGAGCCTGATAGCGTTTTTGCTTTCTTGTTTTTTTTGTTTGTTTTGTTTTTGCTTTTCTTTTTTGACACTAGTAGCACCACTGAGTTATGCTACCAACATCTAATCACAAATAAAACTCTTTTCATTGTACTTCCAGCAAACTTGGTGCAGGTTTTTTTTTGTTTTGTTTTTTTGTTTTGTTTTGTTTTTTTTAATTGCAAACAGAAGTGTAATGGAAGAAAAAACCCAAGTCACGAAGAAGAAAAAATTAAATAGCAGACAATGTGTGGGCCTCATCCATCAAGATATTGAAATCGTCAGTTTTTCTTGTATCATTGTGTAAATTTTTTTTACCCTTTACGTCTCAGTATGCTATTTAACATTTTGGCGCAGATTTCTGAAAGAACTGCATATATTTTTCGCTCAAACATCCGAGCGGGCCGGAATCCTAAATCCTCGAATTTGATTGGCTAATAACTCACTCATGACCAGCTGGTCCAGCTTTTTACGATAAGGCTCACGGGCCTGAATTTTTCCTCCCTGTCGCGATTACGGCTACTATTAATGTTGCAAAGTTAGTTGAAAACAACCTCGCATAGTGAAATATAATTGTTATCGAAAATGGACCCGGTCAAGAGGGCTAGAAATCATGCTCACGTTAATTTCTTTGTTCTTAGGTAGGGTAAGGTAAACTTTATTTGATAAGTAGGTTAAGATTGTTTGGCAGCCGAAGGGCTGATGTGGACCTACTATACACAATCAAAATTTGACAAACACAAAAGATATTAAGCACACAGGAAGTTAGTTTTCCCACTTCAAAAAGAATATATCCAAGAAAAAAAAGTTATTTACAGGTTTAGGACAGTCCGTATGGGAAAAACTATGCCCTTGGTCTTGAATACTCAAGCCCTAAGGCACAGTTTGTTTCTCATACGGATCTCCCGCCCGGTAGATAATATATATGAACGTGACTGTGATAAGGTACTGCAGAATATATATATCTTATTAGACGTTTTGTTGTGTAGTATCGCTGAGTATTTTTACGAGTTGTGTCGTATTTTGACGAGCCCGTAGGGCGAGTCAAAATACAAATAACGAGTAAAAATACTCAGCGATACTACACAACAAAACGTCTAATAAGTTATTTATTATAAAACACGCCAAACTATTGTTTCAGGGAGTGCGTGACAGAAGTTTGCGAAGCGGAGCGGAATTGGCGCGTTGTTGTGTTGCTGTTTTTATTTTCTTCATTAAATGAAGAAATTTTCTGGTCGTCAAGCTTTTTTTCTTCGTTCGATTCATCAATTGAACTTATATCTATATTTGCCAGCCATTCTGACTCTTCGTCGTCGGAAATATGATTCAAATTGTCCGCCACTTTTTTTTTTTTTTTCGTAACTACAACCAATTCTTCGATTGCGCGATGCGAGGAAACCCGTTTAACCGGTACTCTACAATAGACGAGTACAAATACCGCGTGATATTTGTTCTTGTCTGTGGTGTTATTTGTACTCATCTAGGTGTAGTTGGATAATAAAGATTCATACCTCAGGTGACACACAATATGCCAGGAGAAACATTAATACTATAGATTTGTTTTAAAAAGATACAGCCTCAAGCTTCAATCAAACCTCGTGCTGTAAATATTAATTTACAAATTAAAATTTACCTCTTACCCTGTTTGACTGTTTGTTGTTTTGAAGGAAGCTAAAAAACAACAGCAACAACAACAAAAATAACTTCAGCATCACTGGTGGGGTGCGTTTTTTTAACCGGCTTGCCCGTGAGAGGTTATCAGTTATTGCGTGCAGCTAAAAATTTTTAACGTTCACTTGCATGTGTGTTTGATGATGAAATCTGAAGAAGACAGATCACGCTATACTATAAAATTATTTACCGGTAAACTCTGGAAAAAGCGACAGTTGATGAAGCTCACTTCGCTTTGTTTTAGCCCTTTTCCTTTGTTGGGTTTAAGGAAAACCACTTCTACAGTGTATATTTGGAATATTACACTATTCAAAAGGAAAAAAAAGCAACTTATACTTGTTTCCTGCCATTACTTGTAATCTGACGTTCTCAAAAATCGGCAAAAAAGAACATAATTTGCGCCAGAATAAATTCTTGCGTTTAATTCATTTTAAGTTCAGAGATAGCTAGGAAAAAGATGAACATCAAAACCAAATTGTGGCATTAATCAAGTCGAGGACACTTCGGATCCTTTTCAGATATAAATTTAACACTGTAGACAATTTTTATCAAAAGCTCCTTTTAATGCTTTTATCTCAATTGCTAGATCGCCAACTCGAACGAATTTATTATTTTTTTCAAAACTTAAATCAGAGATCTGGTGCGTGCCTGTCCTTAAACCAGTTCGTGACTTGAATCAGCGCCAAAATTTTAAATTTGCTTTTTTCGTCGATCACGTTTTGGTGTACACCAAGCTGAATTGATACGAAATACTGAGAGTATCAGGAACTGAGATATCATGTAATAGGCTGAAAATAATGATAACTGTTTAAATTTACCTACCTATTTCTTTAGTATTTCCGTTTTAATTTTGCAGTCCTTGTCAAGGCTCCGGAGTTGTAGTAGCCGTGAGAACATATTTATTGCACTCCTCATCACCTTAATATTCTAGAATCCTCACTACTAATTTTCCCTTCATTGCGTTATGGCAAAATTCTCCCCCTCCCCCCCAAACAACCTTAATCCAGACATCCACTGTTTTAGACTCTTCAACTACGAGCAACTGTGAAAATCACGCCGGAGAAAAAAAAATTCCAAGTCGTAAGCTAGTCCACTAAAAAATTTAACAAGGGCCGTACAGAAAGACAGCTGCAAAAACTGCAACCACTTACCTTTTCAAAAAACACCAAGTGCGATATTATTTCTCACACTTTTTCCATGTACTTCACCTCATAAGTAAGAAAGATTCAATTTTTCAAATAAATTTCTTGATTCAAGTTCTCTAACCGTTTTTTTTTTCTGTTAACCTTAGCTAAACGTAATCGAAATGATAGATATACGGCCAGTAAATTAGAGAGAAGAAAATATTCCGTGGCAGCTACTACATATGCAAGCAGCTGGACACATACATCTCTGTTTGACTGTCAAAACCTCAAAGATTCTCAATATGCGATTGGCCGAGTGAACTTTCTCAGCGAAAGTGCAATCTAGTGCCTACTCTGCCGATGACAATTATTCAATTTCTTTTAAGTTGCAAGATGCTTGCGGCTGTTTATAGATTACTTAGAGCAAGTGACATGCGTATACGGTCTCTCTGGCGTAAAACTTTCATATTTATGTTACACCTACCACTTATTCCTGAGTTTGAGGTGAATAATTTAAGGTGCAGACCGAGGTTTTCCCGCTCGAATCTATGGCCTAGGCGCGCGCGGGTTAGGGTCTCATAGCATGTAGTTCTCTGCATTATGGGACTCGTTACCCAACAGCAGTCCTTGCACACCCCGACTGTTCAGGTGCCCCGTTAGGCGGGGAGCGCTTCCGGGGGGCCAGGTTCGATTCCTGGGCGATTTTGGCGTACTGGTGTACCCTCCTTCAGGCGTTACTCGGCGGAACCATTGCACTCCGGTTCCGTTAAGTATATATGTCGTCCGGCCGTTGCAGCACTGACCATTGCACTAATGGGTCCGTGGCCGGGGGCGCCTGAAAAACAAAAAAAATCTATGGCCTAGGCAAGAAGGGCGCGCAGGCCTTAGATCCGTGCAGATCTTTTTTAGGTACATCAAAAGTTGCGAGTTGTCGATGTTGAGGGTCCTGAGCGAGACGAGGAAGGCAACAGCATCGAGAACATTGTGAAACAAAGAGATTTAATGAGATGATCAGTGGCTATGTACGTGTTTGTCAAAACTCTGTGGATTTTCTTGGTCATGATCATTATCAATACAGCAACGCGAAATCACTTAAGTTTCCCAATTATGTTAATTATTTCGTTCGACTTATGGAGAACCCATGCTATTTGCGGCGCTTCTTTCTGGGCGTTGTGCGATTTCTGGATCTATATAATCGCCATCTTGGAGTAGCAGACCATGTGCCTCGATTTCAAGTAATAGCTTTGAATGCTGCCCACTAAGTTCACTTGATAATTTTTACATGTTTAACGGAATTACAGTAGCCTGTTAATCATTGAGGGGCTGCAAATTTTGAGATTTTATCACTGCTACTGAAAAATCATTACTTTTCTAGCTTTTCAAAAGCTTTTTTGTGGTTCATTTTATGTAGAAATGACTGAGAATTTTAGACTATCACAAAAATAGCCAAAACCATCGCAAAAGTAAACGAAATGCATTCCATGATAGTTGATTGGACAGCGGTGTGACCGGAATTGTTCCCACAATTATTATTGTTGTTGTTGTTGTTATTATTGTTGTTGTTGTTATTATTGTTGTTGTTGTTGACACTATCATCATTCCTGTCTTTATCGGTCCTCAAAAGCTGCAAGTAGCCAGAGACTTGGTTTCCGGGAATTTCCTGAGGGAATGAAAGATGACTTTTTAAATCCTTGACAAGGTGTAAATGATTTAAGAGGTGCACAAACTTATTGTCGCATACTTGGATGATTATATTCTTTTTCCAAAAATTCTAACTTTAGCGAAATATCTCGAATTATGACCCCAAACCCAAGTGATTCACCCTTATTGTCACTTTACATGTATGAATCTAGCATTTAAAATTACGCGTAAAAACATTTTAAACTTTATTTCACAAGTTGTTATTTGCATTTGCAACGGGAAAGGACTACTGGCTATTTCTCTCTTCTTCGATTGTATTTATTTGTCGTCATGACTAAGCCTATTTTATTTCAACAGTTTTTGTAAGTTTATCAGCCACTATCCACAAGTTGGCATAGCTACTGATAGTCACGACTTCATCATATTCTTCATTAAGATATCACTTTTAATTTACAGCAGCGACCACGAACCTTACCTGGAATTAAAATTTAACTTCGTTCAACAAAACTGTGGGATAAAGTTGAACATGCACTAACATTCTGAGATACTACAAGCAGACGTTTGGTATTTGGCCTATTTCATCCACATTTGTATTTTTAAATTTTTTTAAATTTACTATTTAGTTTTTAATCTAAGAACAATGCCTTGATTACAATAAAACACTTGCACTACACCATTTATATTAAACAAAGTTAGATTAATAACTGGAAAAAAATCAATAAAGTTAACATGGCAACATAGAGAATGAACGACAGGTTAAATGGATATGAAGCTGCTAAAAATACATAAGTATGTTTAAATTTATTTAAATTTTTTGTGGAATTGTTTGTTTTTTTCCTACCTCCGCCTCTCTTAGGCCTGTTCTTTTCAAAATGCTTTGATAGCTTATTTGTTTCACTGGAGATTTGGAGCTCAATTTTTTAAATACTTCTAGTCAGAACAATGAAACCTTGAAACGTTGGAAAATTGTTTTGGCACCTTTTAGAGTAATATAATATTTTGCCAGTAACAAGATATGATTAGTCAATATGGTGTTCCCACCTCGAAACTGAAAGCTGTGTTGTTCAGCAAAACTGTGGGATACAGTTGATAATGAGCTATCATTCTGAGGTACTGCCAACAGGCATTTTGTATCCTTTCTTTTAGTACAGGAAAATCCTGGGACGGGTTGGTCATGTTTACATCAAGTCGCATCACCATTATGAAGTAGACTCCGCTAAAACAGAAAACCAACATTTCCCATTTATCAAAATTACGTCTCGTAAGGTGTTATCGTTTGGCTCAAGATGAAGCCTCCTTCGATGTGGATCTTTACGTTTTGAGCGCAAAATGATGGTCTTCTTCAGGCCATGAGGTCATCTAGTTACACTCTACACGCTATTATCAGCTTGCTTATTCTCCATACTGTTCACCATACATTTCTTCAAATGCTGACAAGGAGAATTTGTTTAACAATCAAAAGCTTGTGTTGTTGGTGATAATTTCCTTTATTCTCGTAACCTTAATGTGAATCGGTGATATTGTAAAAGAGAAGCAGGATACAAGTCACTCTTTGGGGTGAAAGGGCTAAGCTTGTGAGACAAACAATAATTTATTGATTTATTTTGTGAAAGAAGCATTTGTGTAGGTAATCGCATGGGGCTGAGTAAAATTAAGGATTAATATCACGCGTGTTTTCGCAGTTTTTGCAACTTCCGAAAACACAAGTGATATTAATCCTTAATTTTACGAGGTACCATGTGATTACTTGTTTATAATATAAGGGGCAAAATGTTTTCTTACTAATCTCTCGCAAAACGGGACGCCATTGTTACAAAACAAACAGAAATTTCTTTACCTTGGCAGCCGTTGCTAAGCGATTTTCAGCCAATAATTTTCAAGTAATTTTGCCCGGGGCAAATACAAAAATTAAGAAAAAAATTCCCTCTGTCTTGACCGATCACAATTCAGTAATTTTTTCCCTTATATGACAAATGTTTAGAATCATATTTTACAAAGATGAATGATCACAACCTTGCTTAGTGATATGAAACAAATACCTCTCAAAAGATTAAAGGAAATTGGTGAAACAACAGGGTTCATTACCTTTCTTCTCTGCGCTCGTCAGGTTCAAGTTTTTCTTTCTTTGTTGTATTTATAGCTTGCCCACCAAGTGAAGGAAGTCTGAGCGATCAAAATTTCGAGATGATAATTGAGAAATTTTAAGACACAGGAACCATCTTTCTGAATACTTGAAGGTCTACACAGCTACGCCTCTTACGATCATATACGAAGGAGGAGAGAAGTACGTTTAAAGAATATTTTGGGTTTTAGGTCAGTAAACCCTATTCCATCTAGAAATCCAAAGTCTGACCAAACTTACAATGTTAAAGGATCCCTTCCAACCACAATACATTGCGCGCACGATATGTGAAATCCGCCATTTTCTCTGCCATCCGGTATTGGACAAGTCGTGAAGTGGAAAGAAATCCTCGTTCATCCGAGTACATTTGCCTCACTGAGGTCTTGAATTTCCTCAATCGCGTTCCAAATTTATTGTTCTTTCTATTTGACTAGTTATTTCTTAATTATTTTTTCTGTTTGGGCGCGCAGGGTATTGTGGTTGGAAGGGATCCTTTAAGGGACGTAAACTGTATTTTGTCCCAGTCTTACCTGAAGAAAATACCTTGAGATGTCTTCTTTAGAAGCGTAGAATCCCCGAAGAGATTGACTTTGACAAAGAAGTCAAACATTTTCCAGAACTGAAATGAGAAAATTATGGATGGGAAGGTCGCAAGCGTAAAATTAATTAAGAAGGAAATCAATACGGCAATGTGAAAAATAAATTAAAGCAAGACCTCTCAGAATACGTGGTTTTAGTGTCTTTCGGCGAAAAAGGACGAGCTTTAGTTCATAGGAAAAATTCCGAGGAAATTTCCTTACTGTGTGGAGTGAGCGAATTTTGAAGCGGTATTTGGTCCTGAAATTTGAACAAGGGAATGCTCCTTTGAGCTTCAGAGCAAAAATTTGTCCTGGCAGTTCACAAAGTATCCCGTTTTTCTTTTTTTTTTTAAGCTTCTAACGACCATGAGGCTATAAGCACCGCTCACATTGGGACAACCTACACAATCAATCAATCAATCAATCAATCAACTTTATTTAACGAGAGTAACACGGGACAGTACTTCAACTGAGTAACTAGTGGCCCTCAAAACTTCAGGTTCCCTTCAATGAAACTTCAGGTTGCATGTAAAATTGTATGTTTGTTTTGATGCCTTCTCAATCGCAATGCCTTACTTATAATACAATGCCAAGTTTAATTTTATCTCACATAGATGGGCAAATAATTCACTTATCATAAATTACCCCGCTTTTGATATCATCAGCAAGATTTCGACAAGGTTCGCAATCCTTCGCGTCGTGTTTAAAAAACTCTCTTGTGAAGTTGTGACTTAAAATAATTCCTGATGCACGGTAATGGACAGATACGTTTTCTCCGCTACAAAACCCTGCAATAGATACAACTTTGAGGCAACGTGTTATTTAATGCAGTGCAACGTATAAGGGGTCTGTTAATAAGCTGAGGCATCTCAGCGATTTCAATCGATCACATTCTGATGTTTGATATACTTGACGTCGTTCTTGAAATAAATTAATATCACTACGTATTTGCAAATGCGTTGTAGTAGAAGAGAGCAAAGAGGAAAATTTATACTCATATGAAACTATCCTCTGGCTTACTTCCCGGACGCTGAATTTCCATGAGAAACACAATTCTTTCAAACTTCTTAAGTGTTTAAGATGTTGTTTATAAACTTCAAGCGATTGAAAACAAATTGAAAAAATCTACATGCTAATGTTGTATTCTTATGCTACAGAATCCTGTTGTAATTTCGACATAACGGAGAGTCGACAGAAGAAGTATTACACACTGTATTTCCTCCAAGACCACCCCTCTCCCCCGAACAAGCACCCGCTCCCTAAGCCATAATGTCAAACAAGCGCCCCTCTACCTCAAACTACAGATGAATCGGTAGAGAAAAGAGCCCGATTCGTTATAATATCAATCTTGGAGATATGTAGGTTACCCGAAAGGACAACAAGCCTATCAAGGATGTTTTGAAAGACAGATGTTTGCTCACGACCCATAGTTGTGGGTTAATTAACCAAAAACAGTTTCTCTCTCCTTACTTTTTTCTTTCACAGTGTACGTTCCGATTACTTAATTTACAGGATATAGCGAATAACTCGCGAATAAACTCATCATTTTTTCGACTGATGTCAGGCCAATGTAACGATCAGAATACACGATAAAAAATACAAATTAAACAGAGCAGCCAATAGCTCTTTTGATATTAGTGTAAGAATCTCTCCGTCTGTTTTGAGCACATACCTATGAGCAGGGAAACGGAAAGGAGAAGTTTGAAATGTAGTCCCCGCAACGTCCTCATCATCTGCTGCCACACTGAAGTCTAAAACACAGACACATTAGAGACCTAGCTCAAAATATCCAACAATTCTAAGGGTGGAGAACAAGTTCCTTAAAATGAAGGAGGCTATGAAATACCATTTTAATAGGAAAGAAACACCCAGTAGAGGCAACGATAAACCAAGGATGAACGAAAGAAGCTTAGCTAATTATAAGTTTGTAGATAATTGTATTAATCATAAACTTGAAACTGATTTAAGCTAAAATTCTTTAAGATATGAAAACTCCATGTCTTCTGGCTGACCGTTCAAATGCACGCAAGCGTCTATATCACAACATGCTTTCATTTCAATGTATAACGGCAGAGAAGAATCTTAGACTAAGTGGCCGACATGTTGGTATGTTGGAGTCCTAATCTGGTGGTCAAGGCTGAGCCATTTAGCAACGTAACCAAGGAAACACCTTCACACTGGATAAGACGTGCGTATTCAAAGGACAAAATACCTCTTGGTAATCGAGTTAGAAATCCGCGCGCTAAGTTTCGGACTAAGTTTACACCCACCGCTTTGAAGATGAAAAAATGACCTCCGAGCCTAGCCCGAGAAGATGTCATTTCAAGAGCTAAATTTATCACATCTCATCTGTGTGTCTAACGGGCTCAGGAAACTATTTCAACAAACGCGTACGCAGAAGGGTTTCAAAGAAGTGAATGAGGCACATTTCGAAAGAAAAACAAATGAATTTGAAATCCCAGCTTTCTTAGTCGTCGCCTCGTTTCAAAATATATAAAAGAAGGAAATTTAAAGAAAACTAAGAATTATCTATATATGGCAAATACAGCACACATAAAATATCTAAAACTATCAGCGGGGATAAGATCGACCCCTAATGTTTCTGACACCGATGTCGAAGTTGGTCGCACTAAAAAGTGTCAACCACTAAACTCGGTACTTGACTGGCTTCATCTCTAGAAATTTTATGCTACAAGCTTGAAATGAAACGTATGTAAAGTAATTTTTCTGCAAATTTCCAAAAATGAGGGGTACAAGCGATTATTGGAATGAATAGTAGAGAGAAGCCTGTTGATATATACAATAAAAGCGCGCAACCTGACGAAGAGGCGAATTAACTGCAATGAAGATTGCGATGATAGGTAGGAAAAGATGATCCGATGATTTTGGAATTCATTTGACGGATTTTTCGTTTTTATATTTTCAAACTGACTTCAAATAAACACTTTCTTGATCCGCCTAAATTTAACACATATTAACTTTCTAGGTTATACAAGGTCGCTTGTTAGCTTATTTTATTTACATTCTCTATCTGTCAACAGATTTAACCTTTCAGCGACAGGTAAGGATAGACATTAGAGCAAAGAAAAATACTGCAGACAATGAGAGTGGGCAAATTAAATTTGTTTTGGAATATTCCCAGCTACATTCATCGGATTAATTTGCCCTTGTGTAAAAATTCATGAGAGCACCAGACAAAGTTTTGAGTCAGAAGAGTTTACTTAACATGTTTTTGAGTCTAATTTTGACAAACAAGCTCTTCTTCTTGTTGATATTTGTTCGCAAGAAGTTACAAATTTTGAAGGAAAATTGCTTTTATTGCGATGGGACGGTTTTAAATCTAGCCTTGAAGCATGACCACAAAAGGAAATATATATCCCAACTGTCCCAGTTATTAGTCGCAGTTATAGTTTCTGTACCACCACTCTATTTACAATATTGCAAAAAAGGAATCATTGACCTTATCAGTTCAGATTTATTTGGTTCTCTTGCTGATTGGCAGAAAACATATATCTAACGTATATGAAAGGAACCTCTTCCACAGTTGAACTTCCTAATACTATAAACCTAGAGTATTGTACGGTGTCCCATATCGTTAAACGAGTTTTCTGTGGCTTATTCTGACGTACGAATCTACGCAAGGAGGCTCCAATCTCATCAATTTGTCTTATGCTCACGGAATCAACGTATAACACTCTATCTTTAAACTTCTACTAACCTGTATGATAGATATCTTTAAGAGTTCAGTGGTTCGAATCCCGTACAGGCCTGATCTTTTTTCTCTCTATTTTTTAGGTCTGATTTTCGCTATTACATAAATAGCGTTCTCTACTGCGAGGATCGTGCAACATAGATATCTTAAAGCAGCCAAAACGAACCAAATTTATGCAAGTCGAGCTCGCGGGCAATGTGTTTTGGACCACGAAGCAGAGGAACAAGCCAACGCAAGTAGCGATTACCTGATGTGTACCTTACAGGGTGTTGATACGACCGATGATTGATACTTACGTAATTAGAGCGGCTTTAAAACTACACAACATGACAGAAGTCTGAAGTTGTATCGAAGAGATGGGACAACAGGGGGCAAATAGCTTGAGCAAACTGGCTGAGCGAAGGGTACCAGGGCTCAGTTGTTCACGGCGCTAACCCAGGGTTACGTTTTAATCGGGATTCTTTATTCCTTTGTTCAACAGCCTTTCTCAGATATTTTTCTCGATTCTTTGAAAGACATCCAGTCATCAAATAACAATTTTATTTAGAAATAATTTCCATAAAATCCTCTACAATACAAAATATTAAAAGCGTAAGAAACGATCCAAAATAACTCACTTTCGGTTCACATCTACTCCTTTTTTTTGTTTTGTTTTCGTCAAAGCGTCTGGAAAACTATAAATAACGGAGTCAAATCTGAACAGATTCAGAGTCTAATAATCTGATAAGTAAAAGCATACCTAAAACTATACAGAAAAGAGAAAGGTGAATGGCAAATCTAGAACCCTATAAACAAGGCTGCTAAAAATCATTAAACAATGTCAATGGCTCCCTCGACGGCTGCGATTTCAACGTCACAAGTCATCAAATTGTTAACAAAAATAATTGTAATGAATTTTCTTTTAAAGCTTTCAGATCTTAAATCTGATTTCCCACTAACCCTGGGTTATCTTAACCAGCTTCGAACGACCCAGCACAGGAGTCTTGGGTGAAGATAACTTCTTCTTTAATGATTTGTTGTTACGACGTCTGCTGACTCCACCTATGCGACTCTAACTTCCATTTCTATCGCCAAATGATCAACGCTTATATTCTACTTGGTAGTGTTTTCTTAACCTTGTGAGCTGACATCACGCCTACTGCGGGTTAACCGGAAAAAAAGAGTTATCAGTTGAATCCTTTGAAAGATGATAATTATGGCACATTTTGCACAACTTTTGCTATTTTGTCTCTACATTTGCAAAAAATTTTGCATTTACTTTCAAAAGGATTCATTTTGTTATCTTTCTGTGGGATCATTCCTTTATGTTCTAGGAGAAAAGGGAGCGAAATCATATGTTAATTTTTCCGTTTGTGTTTGGTAGGACAAAGCGCCGGTGTGTCTAACGAATGGTGCTGGTGAATCAGAATAGTTTTAGGCGCGAAAAACCCGTGCAGTTAGATACGGGCCAATCAGGAAAGAGCTCAGTAACCCACGCGTACAAGTTTTAAATCGACGCACTGTTTGAAATTATCATAAACCTTCTATAAATTCTACTTCAACGAATAACTGGCCACAAGTTTTGCTCTTACACAGTATTTCGTTCGTTGGAAGTCTTCTCTCGTTTTGTCAAACTTAAGCGACGCGATACGTATCATTTCTCGCAACGGACTTAAGTAAGACGGGTAAGTGTTTGTCCACGTTAATGTACGCAAGTGACTTTGTAAACTAATCCTCAAAGAAAGCCTAGCCATGCACAATTTTAAGAGAGGTAGGTCGATGCGTCGTTTCATAAAATCCTTTGAATTTGTGCCAGTTGCTTGTATTTGTGCCCAAAAGCTGTCAGTTACTTCGCAGTAACAATTTTGCTACGGTAGCATAACTTAAATTTCGCAAAATCAGTCTTCCTTGAAATTCTTCTTTAAAAGTGTTATCGCGCGGTAAACCATTTTTAATCGTTCATCTTCTTTGCTAAAATTCCACATGGACAGTACGACAAAAGCTTAGTTCATGGTGTTAGTTTCAAACACTCTACGCAATAAGCGATGACGAGCTCGAGTGAATTAAGAAAATATTGCAATAGACTTCCAAACAGATACTGAGAATATCCTTGGTCTTTAACCCTTAAAATCTCAAGATCCGATTTCATTAATTTCTACCCTCTGATTTCTACACATTTCCATGTAAATTAGTTACGAGAATTTGATATCATATCAAGATAAAACTTCCTGATAATTTTGAGTGTTCTCATTACCTGTTTGCTGGATAAGGTATTAATATTACAGGGAGAAGTTACATGTTAATCACTCCTTAAAGTTCAAGGGTTATCCATTCTCCGTCACTGATTTGCCTGAGATTTTATTTGCCTGTTTGTTACATATTTTCGAGGCTTGAAATGATGCGATAATCTGCAAACGTTTGAAATAAGTTCTAAACAAAGATACATAAAAAGTTTCTCAAGGAAAAATTTAGGATACGCCTCGATGTTAGTACCATGACCTCAGATGAAACGGCTGTTATGTGGAGTTTGAAGGGAATTTCGTTCTCAGACATCAGTCACTTTTTTAACCCTAAAAGCGTACGTGTTACCAGCATTTTATTTTTCCATACAGTATCACTCCTTTGACACAATTGAGGTCACATGAATAAGGGAAATAATCACCAACAAACAAAGCTCATGATTGTTAAAAAAATAATTACCCTTAAGAAGTGTAAGGGGGACAATATTGAGAGTATGAACACCAATGCAAAGGTATAAAGGGTTATGGACAGACTCTGGAAACATGATCTAAATTCATTTTATATAATTAAACTTACCAATTTTGTAATGTTTTAGCAAAAAGTGGTTAACAGACACCTATTCAGTTCTTCTTACATGCGTAATTATTGCGAATTTAGAATATAATTATCTTGCAAAATTTTCCCACCCACTCCGGACCACGATAATTTCATGTTCGATTTATTTCACTTTAATACTTCTCATTTAAGGCTCTCTCGTTCAGTCCTATACGACACTCTCCAGTCCTAACACAACTCAGTCTAATACAGCCTAGTTTATCCTTGTTCACTCAACTCCACTCCAGTCCAGTCCAGTCCAGTACAGTTCAGTTCAATAATAGAGCACCCAACAAAAATCAGTAAAACACAACCCAGTTTATCTCAGTTCACTCCAGTCCAGTCCATTACAGTTCAGTTCAATAAAAGAACAGATTAATGTGCCTTTAGTCCAAACCTCAGCGTCCAGTTCCACCCGGTCCGGTCCGATTCGGGTCCAGTCCGTTCCATTCCTTTCCGTGTGGTCCAGCCCCACCCGATTCGCCTTTAATTTACCGCTTATAAGCGAATCTAATTATATCAAATTACCGCATACATGCTGATAAAGTAGGACCTATTTACCTACCGAGATTAGATTACCGAGAACAAAACAAAGGAAAACAAAACAAAGGAAAACAAAACAAAGGAAAACAAAACAAAGGAAATGATTTCAGAATGTCTTCGGTATCGCAGTCGCACTTGACATGTGGCAAGGTTCAAGCGAAAGAGGAAAATTCGTCGCTTTTACATCTGGTAAAAAGAGATCATGGATAAAATTCCACGCGTGAAGATTACTGAAGAACAGAAAAACATTCTGAAATTATTTCCTTTGTTTTGTTTTCCTTTGTTTTCTTTTGTTTTGGCCTTTGTTTTGTTCTCGGTAATCTAATCTCGGTAGGTAAATAGGTCCTACTTTATCAGCATGTATGCGGTAATTTGAGAATAATTAGACTCGCTTATAAGCGGTAGATTAAAGGCGAATCGGGTGTCCAGCCATCATCACTAGACAAGTACTGACTCTCGTTACCAGTGCAACTCGCATTAGGACGGGAAAGCGTGGTGAAGAAAAGGTCCAACGCTCCATTGGGTTTTTTCTTTTCTTCCTTTCTGTTGCATGCGAGGGGGCTGGGAACAGATCAGTTACAAGACGCTGATGTCCGGTTGGTTAGTAAATTTCTTTGTGGGTTGGATTGAGGGAGGGTTAACAAATAGTGCGCTGGTTGATCCTTAACTCCAAATTCTACCAGAAGTTGACATACTTCTGATTCGGCACAAAATAGTTAAAGTGAAAAACTTAGCTAGCTTAATGCAGTAAATGGTTTGAACCCGGGGGTAACATGTGAAGGTGTAGTCTGATCGTCCTCACCCGGACGATCAGACTACACCTTCACATTAGCTAGCTTAGTTAGCGGGTCCCCTTGGGGTCGGGTAGGATCCTCCCTCCAAAGTTTTCCTTTGGGTTTTTCTTTTCATCGAATTGTGTTCGGCGTATTCTCGGCTAATGATCGTTTCTTCTTCGTCGCTTCTATGGTTTTTCATGATCACGAGTTCGACTTCGTTTATACGCCGGCTCTTCATCAACAGGTCTTTCAGTGTCCATCAGCTGCTCGTCGACTTTTGTATGCGTCTCCTCCCTATAGTTGCTTCAACTGCGGCCAATTACATTGTCAGTTTTACTTGATTGCAGGAATCTTCCACACTGTGATCGAGTAAGACTGTCGAACAGAAGAAACTGTTTGGCTCAAAGGTTCAACCAGATCTTAATGTTATTTAGGAAATCGGAGTTAAGCAATTAGGCTGTGAGGGTAAAGCTATTTTCGCTTCTCTCCACACGCTTTGTGGCTTATCTTTTGGTTACAGGAAGTCAGTCGTCAGTGGAGGCTCACTTTTGTGAGCGCAGATCAGCTAGATTTTATTCAGAAGGGGATTATGGGAACAGTGCACACACTGTTAAAACATAGGCAGTCCTCCAACACCGGATAATAGAGACTTTAAGATACCTGGACGGCTGACCTCGAGGACTGTAATATTAGGCGCGGAGGACTGGGCCGAAACCGACGTTCTTGGCGAGAAACTTTCTACGTTAAGGAGCAGGTTGTTTGGACGGAGGACGGCAGCGAACCTGAAGTTTCTAGCTCTTTTCCTAAATCATGGCATCTTTTAAAAAGACTCGCGAAATGATTGTTATTGCTTACGCAGAAAAGCTACCGACCGACGAAGAGTTCCTGTTTCTGTACGAAGCTAATAAGCCAGTTAATTTAGAGCTGCCATACTATGAGTACGAAGAATTTAACTTCTGGCTGAACATTTATGGTGAATAGCAGTAATTTACGTGATACTGGAGTGAGAAAAATAATTCTGGAAACAGAAGCCAGAAAATTCAATTTCATTCAAGTTTAGTTGACATATTCGCCATCACTGCGAAGCACAACAAACAAACACTCATTCGCGACGGTATTTTACACCTCAATTTTTTAACTTTTGTTTATTAAAACAAGAAATAACAGTAAGGACAGCCTTTTCAATTGAAAAATAATGAAATTTAAAAGAAATACCCGTCAAATGTGCTTACGTTCACTTGTGGACGGCAAAACTCCAATTCTGAAGTCCTCGACAACAACTGGACGGCAACACGTGTTGTGCAGACAGGCGCAATACAGTCTACACGTGTAAAATTACTTCCGGTCAGCCGTCCTCTGAAACGGCCGTCCAGGTATCTTAAAGTCCCTAATATTACGTGGACGGAAGGATGAAGATGCACTAAGCGATTGGCTGGAAAAGAAAATTTCTTCTTTTGTAGTTTTTTTCCATTCTTGTAACTTTACTGTTGTTTTCAAGGCCAAATAATTATTACAAACATGCGTTGTCAACGCGAAGATCATCTGCAGCTGGAAGTAGGAAGAAGGGCAGAAAGAAAAGATAGCAAAAAGAATAAATTAGATCAGAGTTTTTCCAGATTTTTAAGTCTCACCGGACAGCGATATTTGAAAGAGCGTGTAAAACGCTTTCGAGGGAGGCGTTGGGGTTTGCGGTTTTGCGGTTCTGGCTACTTTTCAGATCGGTTTTTCGGTTTTTGTGCCAAAAAACGTCGGTTTTTCGGTTTTGTTATTCATTACGCTTTGCAGATTTTCCTTTTTCAGCATTTGGTTTTCGGTTTTCGTGAAGAATTTTGACGGGTACTCGGATTTGGTATCCGATGTGCTTTTTCGGTTTTTCACATTGGGCTTCTGGTTTCTCTTCGATCTGAGCAGCCAGTCCCCCCCTCGTTTTCCCCTCCCCCCACCTCTGAAGAATTAAAATAAAGATGTTTTCCTGGAACTATCCCTTTTTCTTCATTAGAGGTTCTGGATCGAATGTAAACATTAACAGCTGACAGTTCTAAATCAATTGCTATTCTTAAGCCGCGAAATTTCAGTCAGACGAGACATTTAGATCGTTCGTGGCCACTTTCCAAGCCACTGACTCTTTTTCCTCCAGTGATTTGAATTTCTCACGCCTTACTCTTACGATTTGGACCATTTGTCAGCTGTCCACGTTGACTTCGCTTCAGACCCTTTTGCCACGTCCGAGTGTTGCGGAGAATGGAGGCATCACAAACTTGGAGTAGCGGTTGTCGTGGCGATATACAACATCCATGCAAGGTAGGGTTCGGTTGGAGACTGGCCCGAGGTATGTGTAAAGCTCTTGTCGCGCCAAGAGCTTGCGCGCGGGTATATGTTACTCTAGACTGCAACGTCTCCCTTCCTTACGCTGAGAAGGAGGCTTTCGGAAAAGATTTCGCATGCTTGGAGTATGTTGTATTCTGGAGTACAACATCATATCTTGCTTTCGGGCTTCATTTTCGGTTCGAATTTCACTTCGGCATTATTCTTTTCGGCATTCGGAGTTTGTTCGCTTTTTAGTTCGGAAGACAAGGGCTCTTGGAAGCGACTGTAAGTCGTTAGCAAGTTGCCATAGACATGAAAGCATCGTCCAGGGCACTTTGGGTGTTCCAAGTCATCGGGATGTCGATATTTACTGACACGGAACACTCAGAGTTTTCTGGACGCCGAATTTTTCGTCTTAGGTGCGCGTCCCCTCCTGCTAGGTTTAGTGTAGTAAATGAAAAAAATATAATTTAATTTATAGATGTAATAGGATATCAGAAAATAAAATGCCAAATCCGATCGTCTCTGTGTCTTTTCTTTTCTTTTTTTTTTTTTTTTTACTTATTTCGTACACTTAAATTTATGATTTATTTTTAGCGGCGCACTGTTGTAAAACGTTGTCTCAATAATAAAATAAAAAAACGAGCGTCTCCGTGTCTTTTCTTTCTAAAGAAACTAGTTTTAAACTTTACTAACGCAATTTCAACTGCCCATTTTCGGGGGCGTGCGCGTTGACTTGCTTTCCGCTTTCAAGTGCTAAATTTTCTGCTAACTTTCAGGTTTAATATTCAAAAATTTCCCGTATCCATTTTCGGGGACTCGCCAAAATTTTCAACAATTTTTCTTTTTAAACCTCACGTTGCTGCGCATTCTGTACTCGGGGGCTATGCATCGTTGAGAAGGTGAGTAAAGGGAAGGTAAGTAAAGATATGGTAACTAAAAAAATCTGGAAAATAAAAGACATGGCAAGTAAAGATGAGGTAAGTAAAGAGAAGGTAAGTTGAGAGCTATTTTAGTTCTGTAATATCAACCTATGCTGTATGGATTTTTTCGCCGACAGGATAATCTTGATGCGTCGCGTCGAGCAGGGGAAGAAACCTGGTATTAGAGAGCTTAAGCACCAGACGTTCTTGAGGTCACGAACGCCTACCGGAAGTCATTAGAGGAACTATGTACATACTGCGTATGTCATGACGTTCGCGTTGTCACGTCGCAGACGCCAGAACGCCACTTTTCAGGTTGAAGGTAGGACGCCACAAAAATATGCTGTTATTTTGTTTTATAGGAGATAAATTATTGACTCAAAACCATAAAAAGCTCTTCTGCTTTTTATTAAGTGATTAAAAAACGTTTTCGTAGCGCGTAAAGTGCTTTTTGCTTAATCGATAGATTAAACGGGATTCGACAATGGCAGAAAAATTTCTCGCCAAGTCTGGGTGAGTTAAGTCATTTGATTTCATGTCCATTTGAATCATCAAATGCAGAACTAAGATTTTTTTAAACCGGGTTTAAGCTTATCACAAATTACTTTGAGCGATAGTTTAGAATTAAGACACTTAAGCGACATTTAGATACAATAACAAAGTGCAAAATGAGATAGATGATTGTCTTTCTGCATCGGTTGTATTTTGTAACTGCACATTGTATATCGTATGCATCTATGCTAGGTTTTGAGCGACCGACTACAAACATAAGAATAACAAATCTCGCTGTGGTTAACGAATTTAGAAAAAGAGAAATGGTCCTCTAGGCATCCAGATCATGTCATGCACTGAAAACTTCATGCTCGCTCGTTTGTTCGCATTGTTTACACAACTATGAAGTGGTAAATTTCAAGTCTCCTAATAAATTGACGAATTATTCATTCTGTCAAGAGAGTGGGGTAAAGAAACTTATTCCCTTGCTCATTAAGGTCATATCTCAAGCATCTTTTAGCAAAGACATGTTAACAAGGGTAGAAGTCCGTGTCTGAAAAACGTCGACTGCTTAACCTTCCTATTTCGCGCCAAGAACGAAGGCCTCGATCCAGTCTTACGCGGCTTCTCTGCCGTTCGTGTTGTCAAGAACGTCTGGTGCTTAAGCTCTCTATTGTCTATCAGTTCCCCAGGTCATCTAAAAGAGGTAAGGCTGGCATGTTTGATTGCAGCAAATAAAGTTTGCTCCATTTTTTTTTCAGCCTGACTTAGTGACCCACTTAGAATCATAATGTGGAACCTCTGACGACTCAGAGGTAACATTTGATGATTGCATAAGAAGTATTCTTGCTTCTGGACCATTTGAGGTTCTCTGTTCACAGGATTTGTGAGACGGCATTTAAACGACACAAGCGGTGATATATTCATTATTTCTCTCATTTTGTATCCTAACAGCTTTCTTTTTCAGTCGAAAAGTGAAATATGTGGTAGCTAGCACTTTTTGATAAGACCCAGTTATCCAATCAGCAGGCCTTCAGATTGCCCACAGATAATAACGTATTGTAAGGATACAGTTAGGAAACCATTTTAAGAAAAACTTGCACCATTTTTGATATCTCGTATCATAAGTTCGAAGCCCGAGATAAAAAGGAAAATAAAGAGGCCTTAGTTTCTCTTGCCTAGGAACAAAATATCCAAAGGCTGATTTCGTATTATTGCATTATGCAACCAGGACTAACTTCAAAAATACAGAATCGTGATTAAATCGAGCTTTTCTCAATCGTTAGCATATTATCGGTCTTTAGTTTACATTCTTTTGCAGTCTAGTCTGGGGAAGTTAAAAGTAGCGCTGTCAACACTGGTGCAATCCAGTGAAGCCCATCCGAGAAAATCCACTACAGTTCATTGCTCTGCCGTGTGATCTAGTTCGGTAGGGTTCATATAAGTGGAGTGTAGAGCAGTCCAGTCCAGTTCTATTCGGTAACGCACAGTGCAGTTCGTTGCAGATCAGTCTAGAGTAGTGCTGTCCAGTTTACTGCATTGTAAAGCTATCCAGTGCAATCCAGAGTGGTGCATGGCATTCTGTTCTGGTGAAGTCGAGTGGGTCTAGCCAGAGCATTATGCGAAGTGCAACAAAGTCCATTTTAATCCATTCCAGTAAAGTGCAGTACTGTTCAGAACAGCCCAGTCATGTCAAGTTCGCTACAATGCAGTCAAGTGCAGCGCAGTGCATAACAGCCCGGCCAAGTCGAATCAATTTCAGTCATGCGCAGTACATTCCAGACCAGACCAGTCAGTCCCCCCTACTACACTTCAGTAGTCCAGAACAGCTCACTTCAGTCAAGTCTAGTGCAATGCAGTCCAGTTTGGTCAAGTGAAGTTCAACCCAGTATATTGCAGTCCAGTCAAGTACGTGTGCCCAGTGCAGTCAAATGTAATTTAGTAAAGTGCAGTTCAGAACAGCCTAGTGCAGTCACGTGAAATTCAGAGTGGTGCAGTCTAGAACAATCCAGTGTAGTGAAGAGCAATGCTAAGCATTGTAGCCAAGTCCAGTCAGTTGCATCCAATCCAGTCCAGTCTGCGACGGTTACACTAGCCTAATAAAGAATGCCTACATACACCGTCGTTAAGAGGTATTTGCTAGATGAATAAAGCCACAAATTTAAAATAAACCAAAGTAATTGAACAATGAATAAACGAGGAAGTAAATAGATATTTAACGTCAATTAATAACAGTAACCAACTTATGACATTAATTATTAAAGAGATAAACAAAAATAAATAAATAAGGAGATGAATAGAAGGCTTAAATCAATTGAAAAATTGATTACTTAATAGATGAATATAAATTTATAGTATGATAAAATGCATTTATGATATTCGGTGCAGAATATTTAAATGAAACACAGCGTTGTCTAAAAAGGTTTCCAGGGCTTGTTTCTCCCAGGACTTAGCTTTCACCAGACACCAGCTGATCAACGGAAAGACGCAGGGAACCACAGGGTCACCCAGTGAAACATTGTTGTCTGTGTTACACCAGGAAATCAATGAAAAAGGACTGGGTACAACTTGAGCGGATGATCATTACAACAAGCTGAGGTTCAGCTGCGAGGAGAATCGCAAACCATGACGTGGCCTTAGGTAAATGAAATTTCTGAGTAGTAAACTAAGTAAAAGCTAGTCCAAGCAGGTTAACTCGCTCATCCAAAGTGAGAGTGATCACGAAGGGAAGATATAGAATAGATGGTACACATTTTGTGCAAAAAAGAAAACAGGTGTTCTCATCGCTTTCACGCTAAGGTATGATAAAATCTTTTAATTTTACAAGCTCTCTCGATGAAATAATAATAATAATACTAATAATCAAATTGAAGCCAATCTCATCATGTCAAGACGTCAAAAAGCTTTTTTGGTTTCCGTGACTTCAATAATTTGCGATGGAATAGTAAGGTTATTTAGCCGAAAATGATCTTGCCCAACTTTATTATTACCTTGAATCGAAGTGACTTATTTATCTTAGGGTGAAAGACTATACAAACCATCAAGAATGAGAGCCGATAAGATTCTTAACAATTCCAACTGTTCTCTATACATTTCTTATGCAATTGACAATTTGTTTGATAACCAGGAGCTTCTTAAATCGGTGATCATTTTCTTTATCCTCATAACCTTGACATTTGATTTGAGGATGAAACTTTAAGGAGAAGTTAGAGGTCAGTCTCGGGGCTTAAATGGAGGTTTGGCTTGGATATGAATGAGGAGCACCCATAGATTAAGAGAGCCTGGACCTTACGTTTGGTGATCAAGCTCATTGAGTCTCGAAATAATACGTCGACCCAATGGATATGAAAAAAATATTACTGAATAATAAATAAAAAAAGATATTACAGGAAAAATTCTTATTAAGCTCGGTTCCAAAGCGTGTTGTATCTTTACTGTCTTTCTAAATCGTTTTAATGAGGCAACAGAAAATTGTTATCACTTACTGATTAACAGAACGAGATAATTAATAACTACAACTGCGTTAGAGGTATCGACGTTTCCAGCGATTAAGCGACGAGATGAACCTTTGCGAGAGACTCAAATCCTATCAAAATCCTTTTAATTTTCTTTTTTTTTTTTGTCAATTTATCGAATTTTGGCCAATGAATGTAAAGTTCAGGATTGAGGAATAATTGCTCTCAATCTGCCATATTTATCCATCGCGTCCATGATTTCCATTTTTAAGTTCCATTCACGAGGTCATGAACATGGCACGATATCTTTCCTTTCATTCCCACCCAGATTTCTGAAGTAACTTTGGATTTCTAGTAAATGTTACCTACCCGTCATGAGTTCATATAAATGTGCTATCTAAAAATACATTTTTTTAAGGACTCGTACCTGCTTTTTTAGATCATCTAAGTTCCATTGTATGGGAATGTCTTGTAAAATCTCCCGTTAAGAACGTCAAAAACTATGTAAAGCCCATAGTTTATAAAGGCTATTTGGCAGAATGCGAGTACTTGCTCTTTAATCAGAAATTTACATTCGAAACCAAAGTAATCTTAGACTTTGCGAGATTCGGGAGAATTATTTGCTATTCCATGGGATATAGGAATCGCGGAATATTTCAGGTCTTTCCCGGTTTCTCGAGGAGGTTCAAATTTATTTTACCATAATTCGTTTTTCACAATAGACAGGATAGTTATCTTTTACGCAAAATGTTGTTTTGAAATATGGATAAAATATCATGTGACACGAAATGTTTCATTTCAAGTAAAGCTATAGGATATTTCTGAGAGTGAGATTTGTGGCATTTACCGAAATAAAATTTGTGGCATTTAGGAACTAGGATAAATTTTAACCACCAGGGGCGCTGTCCAGGATAGCTTATGGAACCGAGGCACACATCTTCAATTAATCTTTAAGCAAGTGGTAAAGGAGCGTTCTATTTAACTTCTTAGGGGGTGGTTGGGGTGTAAAGTCGCCTAGCCCCTCCTCCCTTTGGAAGCAAAACTGTTCGCTCTTAAACCCTACTACAATGTTTTATGAGAAGAGTTGAATGGCAAAGTGAAGTCATTAAAAATGCATTTAAGCGCTTAGAAAGGAAAGTTTATGGTACTCATCATATAGTTTTGAAATTTTTACGTTGGAAAACGTGTTTCTGTATGTACTCAATCATTGTGCTTAAATATTGGAAGTAACTTGTTTCTTAAGTTTGCACGAAGTAATAGAATACGTAAGGGCCTGGAACTTTTCGAATTCTTTTGAAACGCTTCAACAGCTGAGCTAATCCTAACGAATAACCCTGACTAAAACGTTATTAACATAATACATCTGAAGCAACGTCTGGAACGATTCGGCGTCACTAGCCAATACCTTTCTCTTTTTTCGTTTTTCCTTTGTCAAGTCTATTTGAATAAAAGATTAAATACGTTTGATTGCTGTTCACTTGTTTCTCTCTCTCTCTCTCTTTCTCTCTCTCTCTCTCTCTCTCTCTCTCTCTCTCTCTCTCTCTCTCTTTCATTACTTCGTTACCATTATCACTTCAATCATAGTTAGTAGAGAGTCCTCCATACTAACTATGCTTCAATGCCCCGTGTTCTACCCCGAAGTATCCCGTTATACACCCATAATACTGGTAAACCCGTATGCAAGAGTTTATCGTGATGTTCAATGAGCTATTTATATGCCCTCACGTCCCTTCAATGGGTGAATCCTACACCCCCAAATTTCCTCACCCCTACCCCTCCACGGGGACTTGATCGGAGCGTTTACAAAAAGATCAAGAATTATCACAAGGCGTACGACAGTTTGAAGTTAATATAAATACAAAATTAAAAATTTTTCATTTTCTTTAAAAGATGATAAATCCTACAAAAGTGGTCAGGTCAGTCTCGGAGCCAAGAACGGTAAATTTTAATTGAATGCTTTCCAAAGTGGGTCACATCTGCAAAGTCAATACAGGTGTTTTTTTCTTTATTTTTGTTTTCTTCCTTTCTCAAGATAACAGAGTTTATAAGCTTTCTCGTGAAAAAATATTAGTTATTTTGGATTCAATTCTTTTGCGGTTTGCTGCGGCTTACGATTTTTCTTTTTTTTTCTTTTTCGGGCTAGTTTTTACCAATGGTATATGCTTGGCGATTTAGCAAATGATCGGCGAGCTTCCAGAATTTCCATTGGACCCAGAATTTCCTTGTAAATCAAATTTTCCGGGTAAATCGAGCTCTAACTTGTTTTTTATTTTTTTATTTTCTGCTCTGTAACGATTTAAAACCGAAAACCACAACGTCGAATGGATCCAAGCTTTAATTTCAAGCTTTAATTTCTAGCTTAGATGGAATTGCGATTTGTTTGTTTGAGACTTCGTCACTAACGTAAACGTCTTCTAACGCTAAAAAGTCGGATGCTCCACGTCCCATGAAATGCTCTCACAACTCTCTTTTTAAACCTTTCAGTCCACAACGTTTCGTTCAATTTAGCCTGAAATTGTATTCTTAAAAAGCTTGCATACGAAATAACAGGTGCAAGGTTTTAACGTTTGTGTACACAGGAAAAATTTGATATGTCATTTTGAAGAAACTCTCCTTTTTATCGCCACCGCAGCGATCCAAGTGCAATAATATTTATCCAAGACGACTTAATTATCATTCTCCTTTTTTATTTTCAGATTGGCCATAAATCGACCCAATACATCGTAATCCAGGTTATTGATATCCAAGTTTAGGAGCTATTGTAGTTTGAAGCCCAAACCTTAATGCATTTGAGAGAACAATTACGAAGTAAGGTGACATTACAGTTCAAATGATGTGGTTAAAAACATTGAATACATTTATGTCCTGCCACATTTTCTTTTGCAAAAATGTTTTGTGATTTGCTTTTAAAAAGCGAAGGTGTCAGAATGAATAATATTCACCGGTATTTTTTGTTTCTATCAACTTGCCTGAGACAAAAGACTCATTTAAGCATTTAAGATAAAGTATTGGCGGTGTCCGCTGAGGAAGCAGCTGCCTGTTATCTTAGTAAAGTTCTGTTTCAACTGCACCAAAACCTTATACCAAAGGTTTTGAAATATCTGAATTAAGATTATTCGATTTTTTAGCGTCATATTAGATGTTGAGACCGGTGTGTCGTCTTTATGTTGCGGTACAGCCGGCAGTTGCACCTGATTTGCGAGTTTCCAGAATTCAGTGTGTTTTATACATCTACTGAATTACGAACAGGAAAGTCGAGCATATAATTCACTCTAGCATAAAAACAATCAATAAAAATTTGGATTTCTGACCAATAAGTATCATGCAAGTGCATATTAAATCCCAAAGAAAAATTATTTATTTTGCTGAAACAATGTTTTGAAACAAAATTTTTTCTTATTTAGCTGTGTGAACAACACCAACCCTTCGCACGATCTAGGAGGAAAACCACAGTGTTAAATTAATAATTTTTAGCTCCTGTATATCGATCAAATTGTTTGCCGCTAAAAACTCTCTTGCGATAATTTGGCCTTGCCAGAAAGCTAAGGCAGCGAACGCAGACACTGCTAGTCAATTTGTTTAATAAGAATAAGTTTGTGCGACATATTAAAACTCCGCTGTTCGTAATGGAAGATATTAAAGATTCAAAAAAACCTTTGATTAACACAAGACATTTCTCATTTTCCTCTCGCTCATTTAAGCCGCGAGGGTGTTATCAGCAGCTAAGGTTTTAAAATATAATTGAGGAACTTCAATAAGCGAAGATAGAGGAGATTAGAGTGGGAATATTAGCGAAGGGGATTTATCAGGCTCTTAATTCGGGAAGAAACTGTTCGATTGACTTTTTCGGTCTACCATCTTCTTCATTGAAACCAGAGCGTTTTGCTTGCGGGGGACTTAGTTACTCGATGCCATGTGGAGGAAAGGAAAGTTTTTGTTGAGATGAACTTCAGATTAGCTAAAATATGATGGACGTGTGATTTATGATGTATTAAAATAAGAATATAGTTCGGTCGAAATTCGCCCCCTGGTATTAAAGAAGTCTTTTTGACATAAATTATACGATGCCATTAACATCTGAACACCTGAAGAGAGAACATCGACAGTTGAGTTTCATCTTAAATTCGTTTCCTCGCGATCATCACAGGGCGAACGAGCGCGAACGCAAGTCTGCCCGACTAACAAAAATTTAACACTGCGCCACCCACTCGCGTGGGAAACACGCAAAGCTCAGCCAGTTTGTGCGTGGTGAGTTGGCCTCGCTTTGGGAGAACTGCCTTCCTGATCACAGTTGCTCCAGTGCATTGTAAGTATGGTGAAACTCTTCAACGTTCCTGCTTTTATAGCCGAGTCGCAGAGAGTCTAATGTGGGATGTTTATTTGCTCTCTAAACCGTCAATGTTCTCTCGTCCAATTCCAGAACGAGCTCGAACTGCGCAAGGCTACAGATCGCAGGATTTGCGCAAGTGTAGAGGTAGTGGAATATCACGTGATCAGAGAGACAGAACCGTTCAGAACTTTGGTTGTAAAACTCACTGCAAATCAAATACTACCAAACCAAGGAAAATACGTTAGATCACTTTTGAGTCATCTATCTTGAATTTTGTGGTTTGTCATTATAATCTATATTTTATGGCGAACAGTCATAATAACTCGAACTTCAACAACAACTTATGTTTCATTCTTAAATCCGGTTTTTAAATTTCTGACAAAAAGGTTCAAACCGAAAAGGAATTCGCGAGTAATCACTCTTCAGCCATTTGTCACTGCAGTTTGTCCAGTTCATAATATGCAAAAACTCGGATATATTAAACTTGAGTCCGTTTCAAATATTGACACGATTTACTTTTGAAATGTCGTTATTTTAATGAAAACGTTGACACATGACTTCCTTCATATGCAATATTTGTTTGACTAATGGATTCGGAGGGACCTTGAAAGCTGTCCAATATTTAGATGTACTTATATCATTTATCAAAGCTATGGAAGTTACTTTAAGTCGACCAAAATTTGACTTCGAGTTTCAAAGAATGATAGCTCTTCCAAAAATGTTGCGACGATATCAAATGACAAAGAAACAAAATCAAGTTGTAAATTACCAAATTTGGTAGGAAATAGCTTATTACAAAGTGAGGTCATAGACAGCAGGACTGCCAACGACTACAATTAAGACTGCAAAATAAATCTTCAACGATCAAGCGTTTTTAATTTGTTCATAATTGCTCGCAGTTATTATCTTACTTTGTATTATCACTCGGAACTGAGGCTTCTCGAACAGTTTCGATTCATTCACCACCTAATTCTTTTGTCCACGTTTGTTCGCACTTTCACCGAACTTGTCAGGCAAAGTCGAGCTTGGTATCGTCCTTGCATGTTGCATAAGATCATCCGTTTAATCCATGATGGATCTCATTTCTTGCGATTGCCGGAAATTTCTGATCTACAAGAGCAGAATCTTTTTTTATCATAAATTAAAACGCACCTGTTATGTCTTCCTGTCGGAAAAATACATTTCTGTTTTATAGCTACTAAATTAGCAAATTTAAATGACAGAGGAGAGAAAAGATAATTTTTTCACTTTCATCGATTATCTGGAACCACTGAGAAATTATCCATTGTGGGTTGACAGCGTTCAACAAAGAATTACTCCTTTAAAAAAATTGAATATGACTTTATCTTCATAAATTTATTTTTTTTCCAGAAGCCTATGCTAGCTTTGACTGAAGTTGAAATAAAGGTCAAATCTTATGGAATATTTTACCGGCGATTTTCGTTTTGTAACCTCTGATTCGCTTCAAAAGCCCCCTTCCTTTATGTTTTATTTCGTCAGTTTGAAGTCATCTCCATGTAGTCTTAGGAACAAGGTTGAAATAAACACCGCAATTAATTGTCTTTCTTGAATAATAAAACCAGACAAATTCACGATAAGAATATTATCCGAATGTGACACCTTGTAGAAAGAAGCTATAGCAAGGTCATCTTTGAAAAAAAATACGCTTTCTTTTTAATGTAAATATTTATATTGTCAGATAAATTGATGGATAATGCTTTGAGAACAAGACAGACAATAACGAGGAATACTCAAATTATCTTATTTCGTCTCTTGAGTAAAGTTTTAGGCTTGCTAAATACTGATATCTGGCGGTTAAATCATCTCGTTTATTTTTAAAGTGTAAACGGTTCTTGAAACGAACAAATTAAATTCACTTTCAAACCTCGCTGGCTGCTTAGCATAGCAGAAAATTTAAGTACTTAGCATTTTCTCAGGACAGCCTGTTTTGAAAAGACAGATTTAATACTTCCGATGCAAAAGACGACTTCCTTGATCCTTATTTGAGACAGCTTTTAACGCTGGATTATAGTTGTGGCGCCCACACAGCCAGGGTCTTTATCAGTTGGCAGCATGCAGCAGCAGTCGCACCTGTTTTGCTACATGACTGCGCATGCTCAGGGTTACCCCCCCCCCAGAAAAAACAAAAGAAAACAAAAAAACAAAAAAAAAACGAATAATATCCTCAGCTCGCACAACTTGTTTCAAAAAATTTTAACGTTCTGAAAGTAAAAAAGTATTTTGCTCCAGATTATAACTTGTTTGCACTTTTAGCAGTAACATGATCTCCTTCCAATTGAAGCCGCCGTTGTGGTCTACAAACAAAATTCTTTTCATATGCACAACGTTCCTAAAATCTTCATTCTCTTCCTTTTATGTCAAATTATTGCAGAGACAGTCAAGCAGTCGGTATACGGCCGGCGGAAATCGTCTTTTTCTGTTCACGCGGGTCGTAAGAGTGAATTGGATACAATTTATGTTCAAATATAAATAAACCATACTGACGTTGTAAATTGTCTTTAAAAAAATAAAAATTCAACGTAATTTAGACTTCAATGTGCCCAGCTGCCGAGATATATTTTGTCTTCTCCCCTGAATCGATTGGAAGCACTGACTTGTCATGGAAAACACTCATAAAAAATTCAGAAAGCTTTGTTCCTCTGTTAGTATATAACCAATCAGCTTGGAAAACGTGTAAAGGGACTTGTAGTCGCGAGCCATCATGCTTTAAAGAGGAAAAACTCAGCAGTAAATGTCAAACACACGCAGCGGGGGAAAAGATGGCTTTGTTAGTTCAAGGTGTAGTTTACATGATTACAAGCGAATCGTCGAAGCCACAACACAGAGATCTTGGAGGCGAGAAAGGGACGACATAGAAGACGACCTCAATTGTTAATATTTTACTGTTCATTCCAATTTAACTCTTTACCTTTTTCATCGGAACTAACCTCTCATAACAAACATTTTAAAGACGCAGAACGCTTATAGAGACATTTCGCTAAACTTAACTCGTTAATGGGGTAAAATAGGACTTCTCATTCCGCCTTTCTGCCTTTGCAGTTCTAATCCCCTAGCTCCGCGTCCCATTTTGTAGCCTGTTTAAAGCCATCCTTGTTAGTATTGAAAATTGTTAGTATGGAATCGAAATCATTTTTAACTGCAAATCTTATATTCCTTTCTCAATGCAGACATATAATATTTGTACCATAAAAGCTAGCTCAGAATTGAATTTTCCTTCTGTTTGTGTACATAGGGTGTGTCAAAACCAAGAAGATGAGAAAAAAAATTTTAAACTTAAATAACCCATGTGTCCTTTTCTGTACAAGGGCGAAATTCATTCCTCAGCCATGCGGAACGCAGTTCGAGTTTTGGAGGACAGAAAAATATTTGTAGGTAGACAAATTCAAGTCTTAGTACGTGGGGTATTGGTAACTTTCTGCTGTAGAGAATGAAAAGTGAGATAGGCCAACTACTAACGTACGTAACTTAGCTTTGCAAGCCTTTAAAAGCAATGGCTGTGTCATCGAAAAATGTCTTTCAAAAGAGGTGTCGATAAAATTGTCTAGAATGTTCGATTTTGTTGAGATGGAAGGGAAATTTGTTAGAAACAGCTGAAATCAGCCTTGTCGATCATTAATAATTAATTTTCTTTGTCCTGAATAATAAGTAGCTTTCTCATCATAGTCCTAACATAAAAAATTGGTATGATTATTTGTTTTTGTGGAGAGACAGAAATATTCTTTGGGTAGCTTAATCAAATATTAGCGTAACATTGATAAAAAATTGAGATATTTGTAAGAGTTTATTCATGGAAACACCCCAATGTGTGAAAATGATGTACACTTCAAAACACTCGCTCTCTTAAAAAAAAAACTCTGTTTAAGATTAAAAATAAATTTAGATAAATTTTATTCCCAGAGAATCAAAATATCTCTAAGTGCAGTTATATTTCAGTTTGACTGGATCTGTGAGGAATGGAATGGAAAAAAAAAAGCTCTTTCAAGAGTGATTCTTATTTGCATAAATGTATGGCTATAAAATTTAAGATTTCTTGAATAATTTGTAGAGATATCATGCTAGGATTTCGTCATAAGTGGATTTAAAGATTGTAGTATCCACTCTGAAGTTTGGTAGATGTGTCTTTTATCGAATATTTGAAGTTTTCCAAGAGTTTGCGGCTCTGCGATGTCAAAGAAAAATCTTCCTACTACGGTGAAATTCAATTCCCTGTTCTGGGACAGCGAATGTCTAGACTCTTTGAAATTCATTTGGAGCTTTACATTCGCGTATGAGTTAGACACCAGAGTGCGGTTTCAGTTATTTGTACGAATCTGTGAAAAGTTTCATTTTCTCGCACTCCGTGGTGAGGAAAGTCTTTTCCAATGAGGACACCTACAAATGCAATAACTTATTCTCAAGTCAAACGTTTGCGAAATTGTATCTTAGGGAAAATTTGTGGCCTTTCGTTATTTACTACAAATCAAAATTGTATCGTTTGTATAGTGAACTACAAAGGAATATATTTCATCGCATGGGGGTTAAAATGAGCTTGGAAAGAACTGTGATAGACCTTAATTTAAAGGAGTTGTTTTGTTTGAATGGAAAAGTGTAAAGGTGTCTGAGAGAATGCTTTTTACAGCTTTTGTATGTTTGAATAATTGATTTCAGGTTTCAGAAAGTTCCGAAAGAAAGTCGAAAAAAAGGGATTGACTTTTATGTATGCTGAATACCGATGAAAGTGAGAAATATAGTGATTTATAATCATAACCCCGTCGAAAATAGATATGAGTACGATCATGGAGACAGATGCAAGCAGTGTGAAAATCTATTGCAAGACATATTTGATGAAGCTCAAATGTAAATTGTGAGGTTCGAAATTAGCATTAAGGCTTCAAAGGCGCCTTGGTGAGGCGTTATACAAAGATAACATTGAAAACGAAAGAGGAGAACAAAGAAGGAAGGAGTGCAGGAAATAAAGAAAAATAGATAATGAGAGAGAGTTTAGGCTTTAGTTTTGAATTGAGGGGCAAACGAGCGCGTACGCAGGTTCACCCACTAACAAAAATTGTGCACCGTGTACCCTCGTAGGGGTTCCACGCAGAGCAGGGCCCTTTCAAAGTGCAGAAAGAAGGCCCACCCTGGGAAGACTGCCTTCTTGATCACAGTCCTCCAGTGCATTGTTAGTATGAAGGCACGAGCAAGTTTCCCGCCTTTTATACCGTTGCTGTGATTTGGAGGACGGCGGGAAATTCGCACTGAGGCGATCATGTTAGCCAATCAAAGGCTTTTACTCGCGGTTTAGTGCTGCGAAGCGGCGCGCATTTTGTAAACAGTTGAAGGGAGTCTACAGAATGTAAAAAATCATACGGAAGAGGTCCTGCCGAGAGATATTTTTAACCGGGTGAGTGTAAATTTAGGAAGTTAATTAACCTTGAGATTGATCACAATTTTAAACACAAGTTTGCAAGTTTTGCTTGTGCTATAGTACGGTTTCTATCAAAAAGAGAGTGCAAAAACAAATAAAGTCAAAGTTCAAAAGTTAAAAATGGCCCTGAGTAACTTTGGTTTAATCTTTCATACTCTGTTTTTCTACATGAATAATTTATTTTATTTAGGAATAAAAGAAGAATGAAAACAAAAAAGCTTCCCTCAGTAGCAAGTTTCGTCGCTTAGTTTCAAGACTCGATGAGTCGCGTTTTCATTCGGCAAGACATAAAACAATCTTTTCAACATTTTTTTTTCACTTATATTTCAGTTTTCAGCGCCATCTCTCGTTTAATGTTAACACAGTTCATGTGTCGTTGGTATCATGGTATTGTCTTTGTGAATGTATGTATGATCTAGATGGATAACTGCATAAATAGTTAAAAAGCTTGGTCGTAACGAATAACACATATCCTGCGGCTTTCTTTGATTTGTTTTGCAAGCCGGTTAAGCCGTTGTTAGCGAGTGTCCTTTGAAACATTAATTACTTCAGAAAGTTCGGGAAGAGTGTTTGGGACAATTAAAGCATCGGAAACACAAATAAATCAGAGAACACAATCTCTTAAAAGCTTATTATACACTTTTTCAGATCTGGATTCAATCAAACGTGACATCACCACCGCATCTTGAAAAGATTTCACGTACTGAAGTATTCATATCCTTTGTTCTACCCATCTCTTTGATCCAGAGTCAACAAGAAAGGGGGAAAACCGAGAAACACCAGACATTCATCTCGTGTCAAAAAGTACTTCTGCACCTCAAAATGCCTCATCTTTCATAAATCTGCATGTATCTTAAAATGTTCATTGCTACAGTTTAGATTAGAAAGATGACTTTGGATTCCCGCTAGGTCAAGCTTGAATAATGAACCTCTCTCTTGGATCACACATTGTAAAATATATTGTGGCAAAATGACGTTGATCGATGGAAGGAAAAAATCCGGTCTTTCACAATTTCCCCTCTGTTTTGTATCTGTTTTGTAAAGTTTTAAATACACAAGACGGCTCTCCACTGTTTCCGGTCGATTTTATATCTGCACTAGTTTAAAACAATTGATAGTGAAATGATGGTCATGAAGAAAATGCCAATTCTTTGGTGAAATAGTATTACTTCCCATAAGTAAACTTTCATGTCAGTAGCTATTGTTACCCCTAGAAACGCCGAAGGGTTTGATATTTGGGTGATAAGAGCGACAAAATGTACGTGGTGGCCCTATTTTTATTGCAATAATTTGAATATATCAACAAAGTTGAAATGGTAAATTGGCCACCGTTACGATTATAAAAGCTGACGAAGGGCTAACGCTCGAAACGTCAGCTTTTATAATCGTAACGGTGGCCAATTTACCATTTCACCTTTGGTGATATATTCAAATTATTTCGTTAGCCCCACCGACGCAGCCCCAAACAGTTTCTTTAGAAACTATCTGCCTTTATTCTTTTCTATTTTTATTGTGACTGAAATAATTTTTAGCCAATCAGGGCTCGTATTTCTACCTAGTGATTTGAAATCCGAAGGGGATTCAGAGCCACCTTAAAATTTAACTGCATCATAAGGCTTTGTGATACGGTTATTAAGGTAACCTGTTTTGTCTGCTTTATACATGTGTTAAGAAAAATTTAGTTTCTTGTCCGTGCCAGTCAATAAAAGTCTGGGAGCACATGAGAGTTTTGTAGTATGTTTCAGTTTCATCAAGAAAGTGATATCGATTTTCAATCACTTTTAAAATCACGCTGATTTTTACCTGTGTTTAATGTCGCGAATCAGCTGCCGACATGTCACTTGCCTTTCGCACCACTGTCAGTTTGATGAACGAATGACAAAGCGTTTCAGAAACAGATTTTTCTTGTCGATAAAGGACTCTGATGTCCATATGATACACAAAATAATACATGGCTGCTTGTAGAAATGGAATTTTTTCTTCTCGTGTTCAACTGGATATTTCAATCGTTTGCCGCTGGGTGATATCTGCGCTCACTCCGGCGTGAGATATTGTTCTTGCCACTCGAACATATAATTTATATCTCCTCGCCACCGTGGAATATCCTGTATTCATCTTTTCAAGGCTTTGCAAACTTTGTGTTTAAACGCGAGAGAAAGCTGTCTCTATTTCATCTCTCCTCTTTTAATATGGTTAACTAGTATGGCCGAAAGGAAAACACGTATCTTTAAAAAAAGAAACAGTTTTTTTTCACACTAAAGAGATGCAAAACGACACAAAGACAAAGAAGGGGTCTTCAGATTAAAGCACTTTGTAATTACATATTGATAGAGTGGAAATCAAAGCGTGGAACGGTCCTGACAAAGCATCTTCTATTAATTTTTTCCCCTCATTCCTGCAGCCGATGATAAAATTTTTCCTAAAAAAACTGTGTAACTAGAACTTATCGTATAAAATAATATTCCCTTTTTACCACTAGATGATGGATAAATCATGTTGTGCGCAGATAGATTTCGAAATCAATATTGAACAGCTCTGACAACAATAGGATTATTCTCAGCAGGACATCTGAGAAATTCACATACATTGTTCTCTCTCCTTGTTGAATAAAACACGTATTACCCAATTGTATCTTTCCAGTCTGTACGGGCAGAGAGCTAGCGTGATTGCGTTCATAGAGCAATAAATTAGGGCATGTTAACCTGAAACGCTTTCGAGCTCAAATATGCACATGCAGAGAGGTTTATTTTTAAAAGTTGGTCAGGAATTTATTGTTGAGAACACGGTTTTTAATAACGCTTGTGCTTGCCCCATACAATCACCATACTTTTCTGGACCAAGCAGTATCACTTTTGTCCATAGTTCAAATGCGTGAAATATCTTCAAGTTCTCCCAATCAAAAGCAACAAATTGTAGCTTCAGAACTTCTTCTGTTGCCGCAAAAATCAAGTTTGGAGTTATAAAATTAAAGCTACGAATCAAATTCATTGAGTGGGCTGGAATCAAATGATTTCTTTTTAGCTCTTAACTGACGATATGATGAAGATATAATCAGTAGGAAAGTGATGTTATTAAAGTAAAATAATTAAGATTTTCAAAACGTTTATTCAAAGTTTTCATGACTTTTTCCAACAGCAAGAGGATATCAACTAAAAAATTCCTATGAAATAAAATGACTTTTAAAGACGGGTATGTACGAAAATATTTAGTGTCTATTTAGTGCCCAAGTTAACAAATGTTAAACCATTTTCCTTTTGTGTATCTTTTCGCCATCTGCTTGGAAAAAAAAACCGCATAATTAGTCGCCATGAAAAAAATTGACAGGAATTCTCTCTCCAAAATACAGCTACCCGCAATGAAGCATTTAGACCTTGAAGACTGAAAACAAAATCATATACCAATGTAATAAAATCCAAGAAGTAATGTTAAGCAACATGCAAACAAGTATACAATAACGAAATGCCGATACCAAAAACCAAATTTGGTAAAATATCTTGTCTTGTATGCCTAATCTTTCTGTTGAAGTTACAGAAGAACTTATGATGGTTTTGGCAAGAGATATGTACAATAAAACATTTTTCTCCATTGACAGTCGTTTAGTATGTTTCAGTTTCGATTTAGGCCTTGATATCGATTTTCACCCAACTTGATTCAAGCACATTTGAAATTCATATATAGTTGTATTGGTAAATGAACACAATGTTCTAAATTTACCTAGAAATCATAAACTGGAGGTACAGTGTGAGCGATACCTCTCATTCCAAGATTTCACTGAACTAAAGCGACTCCTTTTGAACGTCTCTAATTACGAACAGCCCTTCACACACAGATGCGTTTATTTTACCAAGCAATCCCGTGACCAATTGGCTCCCTGAGGCGGTAAGAGTAACTTATACACATGCGTACGCTTTTTAAATGCCCAACAGCTCAGTTCATTGGGCGTTTTGCGTCAAATAGAGACCTCTCCTTGGAAGCATACGGTGTCAAACGAAATCCCATACAATTGCTGCGATTGCCAGTGTATAAAAGGGTGGCGTAAAGTGCAGTGTTTTCATACTTACAGGGCACTGGAGCTACTGTGATCAAGAAGGCAGTGCTCCCAGGTTTCGGCCACCATTGCACCGAACGGAGGTGGAGGCCTGCGTGTTCCCCAGAACTTGGGTGCACGGTGTGCAATTTTTGTTAGTCGGGCAGACCTGCGTACGCGCTCGTAGGCCCTCCAAAGAAAAAAAAGAAGTTCTGAATACATACACCATCTTAAAGAGGCTCTGTGATTGTGTCATCTCATTTATTACAGGTACCAAGTCGCCATTACAAGAGCACTATCACAATAGGTAATCCATATCATAGAAATTTTCGCTAGTATCTCTCAGTTAAAAGACATGTAGCAGCCTCTTTGACTTATGATGTTTCAGTAGTAGGTTTATAATGATATAACATGCTTCTCAAACCCTGGAACGTCAACCATCTTTCACAAATGTGGCCGTGGAATTGAAACGTTTGAAATTTTAAGCGAAAGAAACTACCTAATTGTCTCCTTTTTAGGGAAAACGACATGAAATATCTCATAAAATGAACTAAAAAAGGGACGCTTTAAGTAAGCGTATATAACGTAAATAGATAAATACAAGCATCCAATCACATATCAAATCTGAGCATAACTTTTTCATAAAGATCGGCTTGATGAGCGTTTTTTAAAACGAGAGGTTTATCCTCCTCAAACAGTTTTCGGGTATTTGGTTCAATTTTTCTCGGCCGTTCAAAGATGGTGCTTGGTCATTATATCGGAAAGAAAATATTGCTGGTTGACTAATTTGACTTAGTGATAGCCATCTTGTCCGCCTCTTTGTCGCCTCGGTTGTTTTGTCAGTAGTTGTCAGACCAAGACGTCAAGCGGTTCATGATATGAAATTGTTGAAAACAAAAAACTCAAACCATGAAAGTGAATTCTATCTAAATTTGCTTCAGTATTGAAATCTTGTATAGACCTTAGTTAGCTTCTTTCGAGTTTTGCTGATAAAAATCTTGAGTTTCGAAATATTATAGTTTATAAAAATCTTAATTGTGACAAATTAATAGCGAAAATATTGTTAGCGCTTTATCTCTCAGAAGTGATTAACATGTAACTTCTCCCTTCAATAGCCATATATCATCCAACAAACAGGTAATGAGAATACTCAAACTCATCAGATGGTAGGTGTTATCTTGATCTAATACGAAATTCTTGCAACTGATTTGGAAGAAAATGTGTCGCAGCTAGAGAGGAGAATTGGCAAGCGGGTCCTGGGAGTTAAAATGTTAATAAACATACATGTAAATCGATGAATGAATAAATAAACGAGTCATGGGAATCAGTCGTAATGTTACTCTCGTATAGATGAAACTCAAGCAAGAATGTTAAAGACTTATTTCTCGCGCACAAAAAGATCTCTTTTGTTCGCGGAAATTTGTACTTAGGTCTTCTTCTTGACAGACCTGAAAACGAATTTGTTGTCTTCACTGGTAACTCAAGCGAACTAAACCGGAACCGGGCAGTCAAAAAGATATGGGACTGATCATTTAAACAAATTCTAACTTAGGCTGCGTTTTTTAGGAAACAAATGGCCTCAACATCTCTGCATAAATGATTTTTTTCTGAGAGAGTGAGTGATGTTTTTTATCGGTAACCATCTTAAAGAGAAGGCTCGTTATTTCTCTTTCCATACGCTCGCGTCCAGTCATTTTTCTTCGATTTTCAATGAAAGGTAAACAAGCGCGAGATAGCTGTTTTTCCTTGTTAATGGCAACGATCCTCAAGTAAATAAAGCTTGTAGATGAATAGGATGTAATGCCGGAAACAAAAGTCTACATCATCTTATTTACCACATTGTTCAATTTTTATCGAGCCTACTAGTGATGTGTTTTTTAGCACCGCTAAAATGAAAGAGAATTGCCTTTCATTATCTTTCGCGCTTTCTGTGAAAGGTAAACTAAACACTGATGCAAAAGTAATTTTTTTTTTTTTTAGCTTTCGCTCTCAGTAGCTCTCCCTCGTGCTTACACGTGAAAAAAACTTCCGGAAGTCATGTACATGTATTGACAGTTTTGCTTTTTCGCCAAAGATAAAAGCCAACAAAGGTTCCTAAAGCCATAAGGCAGAGTTTTAAACTTTTATATTCTCCCTGCTGTTCTCCGTGCATTTCCCATGGTTCCAACGAGGAGTGTTTGTTCAACAATCAAGAGCTTTTTTGGTTAGTGGTTATTTCCTTTATTCTCGTGAACTTGATGCTTGATTTAGGGATGATACTGTGAGGCGATAAAGGGGCACGAAATTAAAATGCAAATAACCGACCTCTCTATTTTATGCCTCCTATGATGGGGTTAACCAGCGAATGCGCAAGTCAACCCGGTCACAAACAAAAATTCTGCACCCGACTCGCTCGACCTGGAGCGAACGCAGGACTCAGTGGCCCAGAGTGCAATGCGCCACCTCGCCTTGGGAGGCCTGCCTTCTTGATCACAGGGCTCCTGTGCACTGTAAGTTTGAAGGAAAGTGGAGCAGGATCGGGTCTTTTATAGCTACAGATACTGACAAACTTACGGTGAACATTGTACGCAAAACGTCTTTAAGCCAATCGCCTCCCACGTTTGAAATTTAATACTTTTAATTGGCAATGCTCTTATCACTTGCCTTTTGTTGTTTAGGTGTAAAAAGCCTTCATACGAATTACCTTACAGCGAGAGATCAATATTTATTCCCTCGTCCCATTAATATTGTTATTTAAGTTCTTACTCTAATTTCAATTAGGTTTTTCTTATAGAAGATTTTTTCACTTTAGTGGTCATAAATCTGTACAGTTTTAACCTATTTCAGCTCTTGGTTGTTCTTAATTTCTCCAAATCTTGAAAGCTTAAAAATTACTACGCATTCTCCCATAGGATGGCAATCTAATCAAATAATGGAAAACGTGTATGATTTAATGATTCCTAGCTGCTTTTTCATACTTTCCCATAAACTTAGGGTGCTTTGATTTCTATAATTTTTCTCTCAAAGAGTTTTTAGCCAATCAAATTATAAAATTAAACAGATCAATTACATCAAACTGCGGAGTCTTATGTTTTTTACATTCGAGAAGATGGCCTTCCGTAGCAGGAATCCATATTATTAACGTATTTTCGGTTAGCTTGTTAATGATTTTCGTATTTTTTTCATTAAAATTTCACATTTGTTTCCCAAAACTGAAGTCTACCTTAAATAATCATTTTCCAATGTACAATTACCGGAAATTGGTGAATTTGATTTGCAGATATCCAGTGGTGCAATAGTAAACGACGCCAAAAACACTTTCGTGTATGATAACAATTCTATTATGAGGTCTAAAATGTAATTTGGATTAAAAAGAGGCCTTAAAAAACTAGCGAAGAAAACCATACTACTTTTAAGAGTATTTTCATGCTCAGTTGTTTGCAATAGTTTTGTCTGCAGAAACTGAGGAAAAACTAACGGAGGATTTTTAATTCTTTTTTCTACTTTTAAGAAGGATTTTTTTAAAGAAATGTATTTGTATGGGTAACACCACCATGCCAAAGATCTGAACAGGAGTCACTTTCAGATGGATGGATCAGTAGATAAGGAAAAATATATTCCAAAGCTATAAAATCATGATCCGTCTAACGACAACTATTCTTGATGCTTATGATGTATCTACCTCGAAACTGGCGAATATAGTCCTTAACGGACCAAGTAATAATACTTAATGATAAAAACTGATTATGTTATTCTATGAATAGTAGTGCTATAATGTAGCCAAGTAAATAAAACCTAACGTTTTACGAAGGCTTGACGAGGCTTTGTTTTATAGAACAATGGTGTATAAAAGCCAGCCTTTGTCAGGCTTAACTTGTTCCCATTCTATTTCATTGCTATTTCACGAGTATATACTAACCTTCTTTGAGTCTAAATATGCATGACCATCCCTTAAATTACTTAGTGATAGTAGTGCATACATTTTATTCAAATAACATTGCTACACATGTAGCTCATCGAAAATAAAATTCAAATGGACGAGAGTGTTCCTATGACCGCCATCAGAACGCAGACACAAACCTTGCTTATTAGTTACTGTTTCGCACTCGGTTGATGTAGATGATCACTGGCAAGATCTATGAAAGTTTTAAAAGTTAGAAAGACTTAACCCTGCAGTTGCATGCTTGATTTACCACAACTGTGTTTTACAATAAACAAAATATTCGCACTTCCAGCAGCATCCTCTTGGCCAAAACAATATTTTTATTTAAGTTTTAGTCCGCTGGAATCACTGCCAATTCACAAGTTACATATCAGCATCCCCCCTTGAAGCTCTGTGTAAAATGTTTTACTTCCTTGTTGAATAAGAAGTAGATAAACATCTGATAAAATCAATTTAGATTGTGTGTCGAAGGTAATTCGAATTGCTTCAGTTTTGCTTTTCTTAACTCTTTGATTGATCTAGAAATCTTCCCCTCTCTGTCAACCAATCAGCTGTAAAAGTACAAACGGGGTCATTTGTGTCTTCCCGAGCTGAACAATGATTAAGTTTATCTACTTTTAGTTTTGCTTGGTTCCTTGTGATTTTTTTCTGACACACGACTGAGAGTTATTCTACGACGTAATAATTACACTGGTGTTAACTTGAATCTGAATACCAGACCCCCCGTCTGTCGAGCTATTCAGCGTGATCGGATTATCACGCCCCTTTAGTTCAATTGTGGAAGTCTGGGACGAGACACTCCAGGTCTTGGACGTTGGTGTGGCGAAGCTGCTACTGCGAATCATCTCCATGACGAGGTTTTTCGCTGCGAACACGTGCCAAGCTTCTTGGAAATCTTTCTTAAAGATTCCGTGCAGAAGGAAGATGACAAAACCTTGAAACGAACACGTGATTGTGAACAAGTAATGGAACAACAATGTTCCAACAATGGCAGCTAAACCGGAAAATAACCAGTTGAGACCGAGGACGAAAAACACGGACACCGTGGCACGGAAGTGCGAGAGACGGTTGGTCTTCTCACACATACATGGGATTTTGTAGATTTCTTTCATCACTGCGAGGAAGATGAAAGCGTTGACAGCCATCAGGAGGAGGACGGGGGCGAGGAATGCGCCGTAGAATGTATTTGCATCCATCCAGCAACTGAATTCAAAACAAAACGAATTCGCTGATTTCATAAGTTTACTTTCAAATACGTGAATCAATATGATTTATAAAGGCTGACAGTTTCTAAAGAAACTGTTTGGGGCTGCGTCGGTGGGGGTAACGAAATAATTTTAATATATCAACAAAATTGAAATGGTAAAATGGCCACCGTTACGATTATAAAAGCTGACGTTTCGAGCGTTAGCCCTTCGTCGGAGCGAATAGAGGAATTGTGGGTTGTGTGTGCTTTTAAAGGCGGAAAAAGGAGCTACGTGATTGGTGGGAACATGGCAACGAGAAAAAAACGAATAAATTAGTGGAATGAAAAGCGTTCGTTGAGACCTGTGGGATTTAGACTGCCGGTTTGAAAGGTGAGCTTTTATTCAAGAGTTTTCCGGCTTTCCGTGTTACCTAAGTGTAAGGAAAGACCGCAGATTGCCATGTGTTGCTTAGAATGGTTAGGTAAATTAAAATGTCTAGCGACTGGTTTCGATGTGTCCTTGTCATTCCTCTCCACGTCGCGAAGGTGTTCTCGGAAACGGTCACCTAGTCTTCTGCCTGTTTCGCCGATGTAAATCTTCTTGCAATAAGTGCAAGTTATGTAATAGATTATATTGACGGAGGTGCACGTGAAATGATAGGTGAACTTAATGGATCGTTTGGGTCCCGATATTTTCTCAGTGTTTTGAATGAAAGGACACGTTTTGCATCGTGTACGAGCGCATTTAAAAGTGCCTGGTTGGTCATTAGTCTGAAAAGAGCTTTAGACCAAAAAATTGCCTATGTTTTTGTCGCGTTTGAATGAAATGAGCGGAGGCTGCGAAAAGATAGTGCTTGTCTCTGGATCGTTTTGAAGTAATTTAAAGTTTTTAAGAATGATGGATTTAACTGAGTGGTTGTGAGGGTGAAACGTGAGAGTGAATGGAATGCGGTCGGAATCTTCCTTTTGTGACGTTTGTAGTGCTGAACGTCGATCAAGGTTACTCTGATTCTCTCGTTCAAGTGGGTTACCACCGCGCCCAACTTATTGATCGATATATTCAAATTATTTCGATATGATTTATAGACGAGCTTGTAAAGGTTTTGCCTTGAAATTGTATCGCTGGTCTTAAATTACCTTAATATTGATCATGATAACATCGTGAACCTCAGCTTTCGATGCTAGTGAGAAAGGTATTTTTTCCCTTCCAAAACATTACTTAACTTTGATTGGGATCGTGGAATAATGGAATAAGTTTTCCTTTTTAGCAAAACTACATGGATGGTAATGTGTAGAAATTATGCAAAGGAAATTGTCGTTTCCCTGAAATCTTGCCCAAATGCCGAGTAAATATCGATGACATTAGCTAAATAAGTGCGATCATACAAAATGTTGTAGTTATAAATAGCTTGATGCAACAAACGTTTTACTTACAGCGTTTCGTTGTTCCTGTCCATGACGTTGAAGCCATAGGGTTGAGGTTCAGCCAGCACAGTTATCCCCACAATTATGGCGGGAACAACTGCGAAGACACACAAAAGAAGGAAAACCTTTTAATGGAGGAAGTCATTTAAAATGTTTAATACAATTGGGTAAACGCCATCGTGGCATTTAAATTACAAAAGCAATTCTATTAGCTTGGACAATAAGAACGATGAATTCTTCGTAAATGTCAGTGGCAAAGGTAATAGAGTGCCGAAGTGTGACGTCATGTTACCATGGTAGCATTTTTGCTGGATCTAAACACTATTTGGCGTCTTTCGTTACATCTCATCATAAAATGGGCCAATGCTTCGTTCCCGACTGCAATCATCAGTCAGAAAGTCACAATTGCAGCTTTTACCGTTTCCCCAAAGATCCTGCTCAAAGAAGAAAATGGATTTCTCTAATAAGGTAGGTTGATTTTTGGTACAATGACCACCATGATGCACGGCCACGTGTCGGTTATAGTTACGCGGAAGATGGTTTTATTTAACCACTCAAAAGTGCACTGACCTGTGGATTATACCTTTGAAAGACCTCTAGAGAGAAAAAAGCTTTTTTTTACGTTATGATTAAAGTTTAAAACCTTCGTTTTCTCTCTCCAGACGAGCTGATCGTGAACCTGGCAAAGGCGCTCGAGTTTGTAGTTGTCATTTCCGAGGAAGTAAAGAAGAAGGCCCCGAGGTCTTTTCCTGGAATAAAGACAAACTATTTGAATCTCGAAATGCTCCAAAAAGGAAAAAGCAAAGAACTGAAGTCCCAGAGACAACGACTATCGAGCAGATCCTTTCAGAATCTTCGACGAAGAGCAACCAGAACGAGCCTTGCGAGCTCAGTTGCGAGGAGATGCAAATGAAATGCACTACTTTGCAGACTGAAAATATCCTGCTACAAGCAGAGCTAGGGACATTAAAGACCCAAGTATCCGAGTTGAAAGAAAAAGAAAGCTACTTAAAAAGAAACTACAGCTCTTTTAACATGGATTCAAAGGTAATCAACATGGAAACTGGCCTAATGGTGTATATGTGAACATTCCCCCATTCTTGAACAATGGAAAATTTACAGAAAGTGAAGTTAAGTTAACAAAGAGCATTGCAAAATGTCGTATACACGTAGAACGTGCTAATGCTAGATTGAAGAACTATAAAATTTTAAATTTTGTGCCACCATACTTGCGATCCCTCTCTGGTAAGATTATACAGCTATGTGGTGCTTTAGTTAATTTACAAAACCCATTAATTAAGGAAACCAATGACACTGTTGACTTTGATTAGTCATTTTAATTGAAATATTGATCATCTTACATCAGTTTACTAAGGCCTGGTATACATTGGCATTGTCTGATCATAGTTAATCAATTAACTGTATTCTGATACAAAGAGTGGACAGGTGTTGTGTGATCTGTGAAAAGCTTGTAACCCTATTTTACTTGCTCATGATACAAGGAATCATGATACACAACTTAATGACAAACTATTTATTTCTGATCAGTATTCCTGCCACCACACCCTTATGCTAGTCTTATTATGAATTCAGATAACCAACTGTATTCAAATACGATTACAATGAATCTATCATTTTCTTGTCTCAAGTAGCTAATGTAAAAACCCCAGCAAATGTTGCTGTTTAAAGAAAAACAATTTTAAGATTAACATGAACATTTTTATTTTATATACACCCTTCAGTTACTGCATATTTGTTGTAAAAGTTGCAATGATTTTACCAAATAAAACAATATTTTAAAAAATATTTCTAAAAGTATGTATTATCAAATCCATTACTTTATAAAAAACTACATTAATTTTACAACAAAGTCTTAAAATTTAAAGACCACCATCAACAAGTGCAGGAATCATGTGAATTGTATAAAATTCTTGAAGTGAAAGAAGATTTGGTTCCCATGTGCAGTCTTTCTGGATTGCCAACACAACAGTTTGCATTGTTGTCCAAACCACAAAGTAACAGATTTGCTTCCCAGTTATAAACAGCTGACCCTGGACTTGATGCCAGTAGTGGTGGGATTGTTTTAAACAATAGCCAGCATCTCTCTTTACTAAACAGAACTTAGGGTCTTTAACAGCCTCCTCAATTGTTGAATTGCGATGTGTGTAAGGGCATTTGACTTCAATGATCGCATTGTCATCAACAAGTCCATCTGGTGATGCACCCAAAACACCAGACTTGTGTAGCCAAAGGCCACAATCCTTTACTACTTTCATTGTTAATTTGGTGAAGGCCTTTATTCCTTCTTTCTCGTTAACGACACCCCATCGAACAGCCTGCACTCGAGAGATGTCGTATTCTCCAAGAACACGCTTGATAAGGGAAGGAGTGACTCTTTTTGCTTCAAGAACTGGACCAAAATTGCTAGCAGTCAAACGTCCTTTTCTCACCACATGCCACTCTCCACATTCACGTTGCTCTTTCGTGATCTCACAGACTGATATCACTTGCTGCTCACTTACTTTCAATTTTTCCAACAAGAAATTTGTATCAAGTCCGCTTTCAACAAACTCTCTCGATAAAATGATTTCTTCGACTGTGGAGATCGGCAGACGATTCTCTTTGTCAGGTTCGGGGCTCAAAAGCCATAACATTCCTGTGAACTCGCCGTATCTCTTCAGCTTGTTCCGTAGCCATTCTCTGTCCTCATCTGTAGTTTTTCGTTTTAGGACTTTAGTTTCTTTGGGTGGATACAGATCTTCTACCGTTTTAACCACCTCGGATGCCTTTTGTTTCTTCCACTGACATTCGATGTCAGTTCTACTTAAGTTGTGGTAGCCATGAAGGAACAGAGCTACAGCGTGACTACACTTTGAACCGCCACGAGGGCACTCGCATTCTGTGGAACGTATTTCGTTTTCTTGAAGATATATCTGCGAAGGAAAGAGAAAAAGAAATATAAGCTTACTTTTCAAGATTTCCTTTAAACGAAGATTCGAAATCACTTAATTTAAATAAGTTTTGGTTTGGCGATGTTAACGGATAGACATCGAGTAATAGAAATTTTACACTTACTGTGACTTTATACGTCGTACTTTTCATGCTCGCTTGCACTGACCCTCTGATAATTCCATCACAATAGCAAAAAGATAGAACGTGTCCAGATTGGTAATGGTTTTCGCCACGGTTTAAAGATTTAGGCTCATCTGAGAAGTATTTTGCGAACGATGTTATCGACAACGCCGCCATGTTAAACACATGTGAGTTTGTTTAGATCCAGCAGAAATGCAACCATGGAAACGTGACGTCAGGGCTTCGGTACTCTATAAAAGAGTAAATCATTTAAATAAAAAATGATAATGCATATTACATCTGATACACTTGTCTTATTATAAGTTTTGTTGTGTAGTATCGCGAAGTATTTTTACGAGTTGTGCCGTATTTTGACGAACCCGTAGAGCGAGTCAAAATACAAACAACGGTACCACACAACAAAACGTCTAAAAAGATATTTATTATCCAAAACGCCAAATTGTTTTTTCAGTATGGACGAATTTCGCGGATATATCTGGAGTACAAAAATCGCGTGATATTTGTGCTCGTTTCGCGTGTTATTTGTATTATACGAAGCATAGTTGGATAATAAAGGAAGATATTTGCTTTCAGCAACCTTTTTTTCATCGAGGTAAGCATGATATCCCTCTTTGAAATCCACATGTGTAAACCGGGTTCACCTCGTCTATATTAATCTTGTTCTTAATATCGTTTCGACCTCTTTGTTTTCTTATTATTATTTTTTTTTTCCTTTTTACTTCAAAGGATCTTATACTAAGGGTTTGTGAGATTCTGGCTCAAATTTGATAAAGACAAGTTAACTCACTCCATCCCACCACTCCGGCCCTGCACATGAACTCGTTTTGTGAAATAAATGTGGTATCAAACACTTTGACCAGGTCTTGATACAGGTTGTATGCTTCAATACTCATCCATACAATGGAGGAGAGTAGGAAATAGTGAAGTAGAGCTGCTGTGCCTTTACAAACGTCCAGTGAATCCGAGTCTGTTATACCGTTTATACCAAACGTAAACAGCAATATAGCGGCCAGGAGGGACACACACAAATGCGCAAGTATTTGGTTTTGGCGAAGACGACGAAGCTTCCTATCGAAGAAGTTCGAAAGTTATGCGAAATGAGGGTTTAGAGTACTATATAATGTATATGCTACAGGAAGGAGGAACCAGAATATCTAAGCAGCATACTAAGTGTAAGGATGACCATTTCCATTAAATAGAGGTTAATACATGGGTGTGCGTTAGTATGGAAGAAATCTTCGAGTGTTCTGACTGGAGATCGCTCAAGTGAGATTTCGATTTTAACACAAGATAAGAAATTCCATATCTTCAGGCCAGGCATTAGTTTTTCTTTTGTAGCCATATTAGCACCATAGGCCTTTACGGACAAGAAAATTCGGCTTTACTTATAAAATACCCTGAGTTGAGAATGGTGAATGCTTTGCCATTTAATCATCTACCTGACAAAATGGCGCAATGGGTTAATGACGTGTTAGTAGCTTATCGGCGATATCAAACACGCTTATAAAACTATCGTAAGTTGACATGTGTGCAGTTACAGCTTTTCTCAGTGCTGTAAATCTTTGAAATCAACTGCAATTTGTATAATAAAATCAGATTTCTTGAATTGAAATGAGATCCTTTTAAAGTGCCCCTGAGACGAAAATTGACTATATTATTTTAGCCTAAATTGTTTACACAGTGTTGAATTGGGTCAAGTTAAGACCCTTTTTGCCATTAAAAACTCAAAACAAACCTTCGATGACCAATTTTTTCCGCTTCAAAGTCGTCCAAAAATCGTCCGCCATTGCTGAAAACATGTTCCAGCCGAGCCCGCAAAAACGTCATCATGACGTCAAAGGCTCAACAAACTTATGCTTTGCTTAGTCACAACTCTCTTTGTTCGCTGCACAGAGAATGACACATATTACATTTTTGAGAACTGTTTCGTTGTCAGTTGGGAAATGTCGACTTTTTCAGACGATGAATTGTCCCAGAAATCATCTGAAGCTTCGGTGGATAGTTTTGCGCCGACAAGCGATGAATTTTTGCCATGCGAATAAAGATAAACACAGAACGGCACGGACTCCCCATGTGGCTTTTGTGGTCGCATCGCTTTATCGCCTTCGAACTGTATTTTTGCTTGTCGTAAGGGACTTTCCTTTTTTGTAAGAAATGATCAGGTGATTAGTAAAAATAGTTTTCGAAAATGGCTGATTGTGTATCCGAAGGCGGATATTGGGAGTTTGTGAAAGCCATATTTAAGCCATCAATGTGTTTTCCCTGATGCATTTGGTCAATATCTCATGATTTTTTGGCTTAGATGCAGTCTGCAAGTAGCGTTATGACAAATTTCCAAGTAGCTCTGAAGGGCGATAGAAGACTGAACCGGTGGCATTCAGTTTGCTATGAAACAGAAGTGGTTCTTTGTTTTGTCCTTGAAAGGTGTAACGGAGGCGCATTCGTCTTGCGAATAAATTTCGAAAAAGCTGGCCTGGTTTTAAATTCGTTTGTAACGGGCGTTAGGAAGACCCTTTAATAGCACGCTGACTTGGCTGTCAGATGGTTGATAGTTTGACAGGTTTTTAAAGAAATTTTCATTTTCTCGGTTTTTTGGCTGCAAGCCTACATTTTAAAGTGTTTTTACGCTCTGTTCGTTCTGCTTTCGCTGATATTAAAGCCACTTTTTTTTTATAATCAGAGTTCACAATTATATTTTTAATCTCTTTTGTATAAAAGTGAGCTCTTTGAGGTCAGAAATCTCAATCCTCAACTCAGCTATTTTATCATTCTTATTTATAATGTTCACCGAGTACTTTCCTTTGTGTAAGATATTCTGCCAGATAGTTGTTAAAGGTGGATATTGATCAGCTCATATGTAAAGGTGACAAAATCCGTGGAGGTTAGTAGACTTCGCTTTCCGGCGTCGATCGCACTGAAGACGGTTTTTCTTGTCCCTTCTCTTCTTGAACGGTAGGCACTGAACCCGACAGAATTCTTCGCCTAGATCCTTCAAAGTACACAGATCTCTCGAAACAGTCCTCCGAGAAGTGTTCGGAGTAGATCACAAGTATTTCTGTAGGATTGAAGTTTACTCGGCGAGGTCGCACAAATCGCATCCGTTTTTCCCGCTCTGATCTATTTGCAAGGCACCGATGCAGAGAGATACCTGCAGCATGCTCTGCACGATTACTTCAGCTTTGAATTACGCATCGATGCCCAGTCATTTTTGTTTAATTTTTGTAAGATCAGAGTAAAGCACTTTGCTTGACATTTTGCCCTGTGATATTTTCGCGTTGAGCCTTTGACGTCATTTCCTCTGAGTCCTGCGATCAACTTCCGGAACATGATCAAATAATGGCGGACGCGAAGTCATGAATTTAACGGCCCGAAAAAGGATATTTCTGGTGCGCGGTCTAAACTGAAATTTGGCAGAGTAGTTGAAGGAGACACACTGAACACGAAAATGGAAAAAAATGATGTACGAAAATTTTGATCTCAGGGGCACTTTAAATGATCCCTTACAAAAAAACTAATACTAAAAGAATACGTGCTTAAACGCCCTGCAGGCTTCAGGCTTCTTTTCACATCAGCTTTTAAGCCTTGCTCCAACCTAGCAATCGTTGTTTTATAACAATGCAGCTTTTTTAGGACAATATGGGGATATTACCCTTACTTTGAGATCAAAATATGATAGGTCTGTATGAAGGATCTGTTTGATTCACAGTCTCTTGATCCGTTTTACCTTGAGAGGGTGATGGTTAAAATCGTTAAAAACAGCCCCAAAATAGATAGAGAACATCCAACATCAGATATGACCGACAGTGCATTCTGGTGACTCTCTGGGATGTCATCGCTTTTTCGCAAAAGTATTTTCGGTTCAAAATCGTTTCCCCCCTTGAGAAGATCCAGATAGTTCGTCACTTGGGATTCTGGGAGCTCCTGGATAACAAGAATGAATAGTGCCTAAATGTGTATCCTGTAGAAAGCTCTAAAAACAGATAAAATGTAATTACTGGCCATTAAACAGGGAGTACATAAATCGAAGAAAGGTATGAATGTTGTACCCACCTTGAAACGGAAAGCTGTGTTGTTTAGCAAAACTGTGGGATACAGCTGATAATGAGCTATTATTCTGAGGTAATCCCAACAAGCATTCTGTATTCCTTTTTTAAGTCCAGTTAAATCCTTGGACGGGTCGGTCATGTTTATATCAAGTCGCATCACCATTATGAAGTAGACTCCTCTAAAACAGAAAACCAAAATTTCAATATTAAAATTACGTCTCGTAACGTGCTATCTTTTGGCTCAAGATGAAGTCTCCCTCGATGTGGATCTTTACGTTTTAAGCGTAAATTGCTGGTCTCCTTTAGGTTATATATTCAGTTAACGTTGTACACTCTAACATCAGTTTGTTTTTTCTCCATACTGTTGTCGTTACATTTCCTAAGATGCTGACAAGGAGAATTTGTTTAACAATCAAGAGCTTGTGTAGTTGGTGATCATTTTATTTATTCCTGTGACCTTGATGTGTGATTTAGAGATGATATTGTCAGGAGAAGCAGGATGCTAGTCATTGTTAGGGGTCAAAGGGCTAAGTGTGTGAGACAAACAATAGTTCATTGATTTATTTTGTGAAAAAAGCATTAATAATAATCTAATAATTTATTTACTTATATAGCGCCCTTTAACATTATAGGATGATCATTATAGGATTAATTTTAGAATCGTATTTTACAAAGATGAATGACCACAACCTCGCTTAGTGATATGAAACAAATGCTTTTCAGAACATCAGGGGAAACTGGTCAAACAACATGCTACATTACCTTTCTTCTCTGTGTTTATGTGGTTTAAGTTCTTCTTTCTTTGTTGCATTTATAGCTTGCCCACCAAGTGAAGGCAATCTGAGCGATCAAAATTTCAAGATGAAAATGAGAAATTATAAGTCATAAGAACTTTCCATCGAAATAAGGTCTGCACAGCCATGAGTTCAACGATCATTTACAAAGAAGCAGAGGAGTGCTTTAGACTTTCTTTGTTTTTGTCAATAACCATATTTTATCTAGAATTCCAAATTCTGACTGAATTCACTATGTAGAGGGAAGGACACTGTATTTTGTGCCAATCTTACCTGAAGAAAATACCTTTAGTTGTCTTGTTTAAAAGCGTAGAATCCCCGTCCCCAAAGAGATCGACTTTGACAAAAAAGTCAAACATTTTCCAGAACTGAAATGAAAAATTATAAATGGGAGGGTCACAGGCGCAGAATTAATTAAGAAGGAAATCAATACAGCAATATAAAAAAGAAAATTAGAGCAAGAATTCTCGGAATTCGTGGTTTTAGGGTCTTTCAGCGAGATATGACGAGTTTAAGTTCACAACGAAAATTCCTAGGAAATGGCTAGGCGAATTTTGAAGCAGTATTTGGTCCTGAACTGAATTTGAGCAGAGGAACTCTCCTTTGAACTTCAGAGCAGAAATTTGTCCTAAAAGTTTGCAAAGTATCTTGATTTTTTTCAAGCTTCTGACGACCATGAGGCTATAAGCATCACTCACATTTTGACAACCTACGCAATGAAACTTCAAGATGCAAGTAAAATGTGTTTGTGTTTGTTTTGATGCCTTCTTAATCACAATGCCTCACTCAAAATATAATGCCAAGTTTAATTTTACTTAGCATGGCTGGGCAAATAATTCACCTATCATAACCTACCCCACTTTTGATATCATCAGCAAGATTTCGACAGGACTCGCACTTCTTCGTGTCGTGCTTAAAAAACTCTTTTGTGAAGTTGCGATTTAAAATAATTCCTGATGCATGGTAATAGACAGATACATTTTCTCCATTACAAAACCCTGCAAAAGACACAACTTTGAGCCAAAGTGTTATTTATATGCAATGCTGCGTGTAAATGGTCTTTTGTTAGGCCGAGGCACTCTCAGCGATTTCAATCAAAATAATTTTTCTTTATAAAATGAAATAAATTATTATACACGTATTTGCAAATGCGTTGTTATGGAGTAAAGCAAAAATAAAAATAAAAATAAAAAGAGCCATACAGGAATTTATGAGCATTTAAAAATATCCTCTGGCTAAATGCCCGGCAGCTGAACTAGTTTCATTGAATTTCCACTAGAAAAACAATTCTGTCAAACTTCTTGAGTGTTTAAGATGTTGTCTATAGACTTCAAGCAATTAAAAAATTGAAAAAAATCTACATGCTAATGTTGTATTATGTTACTTGGCTCTTTTTTTTTTAATTTATTTTTTTATTTTTGTCTGACAGTGTTACTGCATAAGGTGTAAATTTGTCTTCTCACTTTGCTAATCCCAGCAGTGTGCAGGATGCATGTCAAATATGAACCTAATGATGAACAGCCCACCATCAAGTCTTTGTAGTTATTACACAATTCACGCCAACAAAACATATTAAGTTAAACCGGGTTTAACTGAATGAAAATCAAAAGCAAGATCTGAAAAATAGCCTGGAGTTTTTCATGGGCCAAAAATCGTTGACTGAAAATTGTATACAACGTGTAGTCGTGAATCACATACTCCAAAAGGTATATTCTCCTGAAATCACTTGCCACGTACTAGATTTTACTATTACAAGACTATTGAAAGGTCATTATAAACAGAATTGTGGTCACAGCCAAATATTGTCAAGCATTGTGTATTGCTATTGAACCAGCTGCAGCAGGAATTGTCCCTTACAAAGTATTTTGAGTTCAAATCGCACGTTACAACTTTTTTTTACCATTTTTTCTAACATCTTTATGTGTAATTTACAGTGAAGCGGAAAAAAATTTTTACAGTTGATATTTTGAAGGTCAAGACCGAGTGTGTCGTTTCTTCTGTATTACGTAATACTACGCTATTCGGTTTTCCCTTTCTAAGCAATGTTTTTGCATCTTCAAAATCCTTCCCTTTAACTAAGAAACAATTTGTCAAATCGAAACGACTTGAAATTAAGCAAGATACATTCTTGTATATAGCACGTCCTTCCCTTGATAAATCGTGCAACCACACTTACCTATATGCAGTCCAATTAGAATTCCAATTGGGAAATGCATCATTGACAAATCCAGTAAATCTTCTTAAAAAGTCTTAAGGCCTTCTAAGGAAAGAAGAAGCATTTTCGTCCCTAAAAGATAAGAACTACCCTAAGAGTGCTAAATAAGAAAGTTTAAAACTAATATTCTGTGAATTTCTATATAATTTTGTACTTTATAGTTACTGTAATTTCAAATTTTATCAACACCCTGGTACAATTCCAAACCACTACGTAAAGTACTGTACTAGATGCGACACAAAGGGAGAAAATCGAGTTATTTCGCTAGAAATTCAGTGTTAGTAGATCGAAATTAATTCAAGATGACTAAGTTTTTGGAATGAGAACAGTTTCAATTCCATAGAATCAAACTCCATCCAAATTATTGTAAACCGATCTAGTTGCAGTCCACAGAAACGATGAAATCATGCATTTGAATCAGAGAAATTCAATGTGAGCAGGTCCTGCATTATGCTGAAGAAACTGCTAGAATCCCCAAGTGGACAGTAATTAAAGCGATGCAAACATACCTCAGTGAACTCTCATAAAACTATAATGACATGGCTTTTGCAAGCCTCTTTCTTGTTTCACTCAACCATCACCAGGCTACGCAAATATTGAGTCACTTCAAAGGTGTGAGCTAGTTTTGGAACAAGTAAGGCGTTTTAATCATATGCTTTTGATTTTCAATCCTCATTTTACAAAAGTACTGAGCTTTGGTGCACTGGATGTCAAAATTGGGTTGAAATTCAATGAATTCAAACTGATAATAGAACTTGAGCAATGCACGTCTTATCTTAGTACTATATCTATTGACACTTTGATTTTCCCTCTGTGAATGTTCCGCACTTAGGTAACTTTTAGAGCTTCGCTGAGACAAAATTCTTAAGGAAAAGTAAACCATATTTTTCTAAGAAATAATTCTCAATATCTTTCAAACCAAGCGAGTTTTCTACAATTTAGGTTAACTGTTAACGTAAGGAATTAAATTCATTACTTTTTTCAATGTCAACATTAACCGCCCGTTTTCGCTGAATATCGAGTGTGCAACATTATTTGTTCAATTTTAAGCTCTCGAAATGAAACTTTTAAACCTTTTGTAGTGCGTTAATTTTACTACGCTTCTTTAAACAGTACTTTAAGTAATAGGCTTAATATCAACTGCCCCTTTTGCCAAGAAATAAAAAATAAACGAAGGGCAGATCGTGTCATTAGAGAAGAAAATATGGTAAAACAACAAATATTACCTTGCTATCTGGCTCGGCTTCAAATCTCACCCAAAAGACAAACTTTGACGAGTAGCCTTCTTTTTCTTTCATTCAGTCAAAGAGAATCAATTTAACAATAAAAAAGGCTCTGCCAAATCATAAGTGTAGAAACAGAGGAACGTTTTGAAAGTAAACTACCGCAATTGCTGATAGGGGCGCGTTCCAAATGGAAGCGCGGGTATGATATAGAAATTGACATCTGTCGATATCTTTATTCGCCTGGCTTACACAAATGAAAATAAAATGAACTTCCAATCCAAAAAAAAAAAAAACACTGTACATACATCAACATAATATGTTATGACATGATCAGCGACATTGTCACTAAAAAGACAAAATGACGAACGAAGTTCTCCCCTTATGTGTTCTAAACGATAAAATTTACTACCGAGAAAACGTCTCATAAAGAACAGCATGGTATATTCTTTTGTAGTTTGTACAAGGGAGCTTTAGCAACTACGACGGCGACGGAAACGAGAACGGCAGAAAACAATAGGCTTAATGCGCAAAAACAATCGCCCTGCAAGTGCGTTTAACATTTTGGTACATTTCTTTGCCGTTCTCGGCAAAACAACGACGTGAAATAACCAAACTTTAGGTTTTCTCGAAAACGTGAGCGCGTGACGGTTAATTTTTCTTTCTTTCTCCTTACTTTAACGCCGTTCGTAGTGATATAGTCCCTGAAAAGTTCGCCAGCATTTTCCAAGTGAAACACATCGGAATAACCTCGAATGAGCTACAAAAACCAAAAGTTAGATTTCGATACGACGTTTTTCGTTGCCGTCGCCATCGTCGTTGCTAAAGCTCCCTTGTATCTTGATTGCGACGTTGAACGACGAGGTGTGAAAATTCGAATTTCGCATAATGCTTTTGAACTTACACTAGAGCAGGCGAGAATGTCTCAAGATTTACTTACTTTTTATGAAATCTTAGATTCTAGCACTGTCAATATTAAATCACGGATAAAGGGACATTCAATCATCGCTCGCTCATGATTTTATCAGCGAGGGAAGAACTTGAGTGGAAATACACAAGTTTAGAGAAACAGAGGCTTGAATCCAAGATGACTCCAGATTTCCTTTTATGTTGTAACCACTATAGCTTATGATCTGAACAATTAGACCTTAACCAATAAGCTTTTACCTCAGGTTTGAAGCAGTTTGAGATCTTTCAAGCCTTTCGAAATCCCCCAGGCCGAACCCCTTAAATCATATAATTAACACATAGATTTTCTCATCATTGCCAGATATCAACAAGAATGAGTTCTTGCCAAGTGGAATAAATATTGCTGTATTCAGTCGAAAAAGGGACGTTTATTTCACATTGGTGTTCGTAATTCATAATTATTAGAGCCTGATAGCGTTTTTCCTTTCCGTTTTTTTTCTGTATTTTCTTCTTCTGTTTTCTTACACTAGTAGCATCACAGCCTTGCTAACCCACTGAATTGTGCTATCAACATCTAATCACGAATAAGTTACTTTTCATTTTACCAATAAGGAACTTGGTGCAACGTTTTTTAGTTTTTTCGTTTTTATCGCAAACAAAAGTGTAATGGAAAGAAAAACCCATTTCATAGAAGGTAATTTACGTGGGTATGTAAGAGAAATTGGGCATGTATTATGGAGTCCAGATGAGGGTATTTCACTCACAGCCAATCTTAAACGAGGATTTTGGTATAAACAGTACGCTTGAGTTAAAAGATTTTCGCCTGGCACCCATCCTTAGCTTAAGGCTCCGCAAAACAAGCTTGCCTGAACTTAACATCTAGGACGAAGTCACGATAAAGAAAAAAAAAATTGAATAACAGGCAATCTGTGCGCTTCATCCATCGAGATGTTGAAATTGTCAGTTTTTTTTTTTTTTTGTATCATTGTAAAAATCGTTTTTGCCTTTTACGTCTTATATGCTATTTTACATTTAGGCGAAGATTTATGAAAGAACTACATTTATTTTTTTCTCAAGCATCCGAGCGGGCCGGAATCCTAAATCCTCGAACTTGATTGGCTAGTCACAAGTTTATGACCAGCTGGTCCAGCTTTTTACGACAAGGATGACGGGCCTGAATTTTCCCTCGTTGTTGCGATTACGGTTACTGGCGTAGTGAAAAATATGTGACCGAAATATAGCTGTTGTCGAAATGGATTCGGTCAAGAGGACTAAAAATTATGCTCATGTTAATTTCTTTCGTCTTAGGTGCTTTGTATACACACAGGAAGTTAGTTTTCCCACTTCAAAAAGAAGATATCCAAGAAAAAAAACTTAGATTTACAGGTCTCGCTCAGTCCCTATGGGAAAAACTATAACATTGGTTTTGAGTACTAAAGAGCTCAGGCACAGTTTTTTTTCTCATACGGACCTTCCGTCTGGTAAATAATATAGATGTATGTGACTGTGATAAGGAACTGCAGAAAATAGATTCACACTTCAGGTCGCGATAAGCCAGGAAAAACATCAATATTATAGATTTGTTTTACCAAATACAGCCTTAAGCTTCAGTCAAACCTCGTGCTGTGAATATTAATTTAGAAATTGAAATTCCCCTCTTACCCTGTTTGACTGTTTGTTGTTTCCATGGAAGCTAAATAACAACAGCAACAATAACAACAATAACTTCAACATCGATGTCACTGGTGGGGTGAGTTTTTTAATCGTCTTACCCGTGATAGATTATCAGTTATTGCGTGCTGCTAAAGACTTTTAACATTCACTTGCGTGCGTGTTTGATGATGAAATCTAAAGACAGATCAAGCTATAATATAAAATTATTTACCGGTAAACTCCGGAAAAAGCGACTGTTGATGAAAACGAAACTCACTTCGCTTTGCTTTGGCTCTTTTCCATTGTTGGATTTAAGAGAAACCACTTCTACAGTGTATATTAGTGGTATTACACTATTCAAAAGGGAAAAAAAGCAACTTATACATGTTTCCTGCCATTACTTTTAACCTGACGTTCTCAAAAATCGGCAAAAAAAAAAACCTAATTTGGGCCAGAATAAATTCCTGCGTTTCATTCCTTTTAAGTTCAGAGATAGCTAGGAAAAAGATGAACACCAAAAGCAAATTGTGGCATTAATCAAATCGAGGACACTTCGGATCCATTTTAGATATAAATTTAACACTATAGACAATTTTTATCAAAAGCTCCCTTAATGCATTTATCTCAGTTGCGAGATCGCCAACTCGAACGAATATTTAATTATTTTTTTTCCAAACTTACATCAGAGATCTTGTGCGTACTTGTCCTTCAACCAGTTCGTGACTTGAATCAGCGCCAAAATTTTAAATTTTCTTTTTTTATCGATCACGTTTTGGTCTACACGTAACTGAATTGATACGAACTACTGAGAATATCAGAAACTAAGAAAACCTGTAATAGGCTGAAAATAATGATAACTGTTTAAATTTACCTAGCTATTTCTTTAGTGTTTCCGTTTTAATTTTGCAGTCCTTGTCAAGGCGCTGGAGCTACAGTAGCCGTGAGAACATATTTATTGCACTCCTTATCACCTTAATATTCTAGAATCCTCACCACTAATTTCCCTTCATTGCGTTATGGCAAAATTCTCCCCCTTCCCCTCCCAAAAAAAAACCTCAATCCAAACATCCACTGTTTTAGGCTCTTCAACTACAAGCAATTGTGAAAATCGCGCCGGAAAAAAAAAAATTCTAAGTTGAAAGCTTGGCAACTAAAAAATTTAACAAGGGCCGTACAGAAAGACACAGCTGCAAAAACTGCAACCACTTACCTTTTTAAAAGACACCGAGTGCGATACAATTTCTCACACTTTTTCCATGTACATCACCACATAAGTAATAAAGATTCAATTTTTCAAATAAATTTCTTGATTTAAGTTCTCTAACCTTTTTTTTTTTGTTAACCTTAACTAAACGTGATCGAAATGATAGATACACGGCCAGCAAATTGGAGAGAAGAAAATATTCCGTGGCAGTTACGACATATGCAAGCAGGTGAACACATACATCTTTGTTTGACTGTCAAAACCTCAAAGATTCCCAATATGCGATTGGCCGAGTGATCTTTCTCAGTGAAAGTGCAGTTTACTCTACCGGTGACAGTTATTCGATCAAATTTCTTTTAAGTTGCAAGATGCTTGCGGCTGTTTATAGATTACTTTGAGCCAGTGACATGCTTATACGGTCTCTTTGGCGTATAAATTTCATATTCATGTTATATATATCACTTATTCCCGAGTTTGAGGTGAATAACGTAAAGTGCAGACTGAGGTTTTCCCACTCGAATTTATGGGCCAGGCACGAAGGGCGCGCGAAGGCCTTAGATCCGTGTGGATCTTTTTTAGGTGCATCAAAAGTTGCGAGTTGTCGAAATTGAGGGTCGTAAGTGAAACAAGGAAGGCAACAGCATCGAAAACGTTGTGAAACAAAGAGATTTAATGAGAAGATCAGTGGTTACGTACGCGTTTGTCAAAACTATGTGGATTTTCTGTTATATATTGTTTCGTTCTACGTTAGGAGAACCTATGCTATTTGCGTCGCTTCTTTCTGGACGCTGTGCGATTTCTTGGCGTGGGAGCCGTCCTGGGGTAGCAGACCACCTACCTCGATTTCATACAACAGCTTTGAATGCTACCCACTAAGTTCACTTGTTTTCTAATTTTTACATGTTTAAGAATTACAGTAGCCCTTTAATCATTGAGGGAAGCTGCAAATGTTGAGATTTGAAGCTAGCCATAAATTTGATCACTTCCATTGAAAAATCATTACTTTTCTAGCTTTGCGGAAGCTTTTTTTAATCTTCATTTTATGTGGAAATAACTGAGAATTCTAAAATATCATAAAATGAGTCAAAGCCATTGCAAAAGTAAACAAAATGCTTTCCATGATAGTTGACTGGGCAGCGGTGTGGCCGGTTTTATTGTTGTTGTTATTATTATTGTTGTCGTTATTGTTCCTCAAAAGCTGCAAGTAGTCAGAGACTAGGTTTCCGGAAATTTCCTGAGGAAATGAAAGATCACTTTTTAAATACTTAACAAAGTGTAATAATAAATGATTTAAAAGATGCACAAACTCGTTGCCGCGTACCTGGGTTATTATATTCCTTTACCAAACGCTCTGACTTTAGCAAAATATCTCGAATTGTGACCCCAAACTTAAGCGATTCATCCTTATTGTCTCTTTACTTGTACGTATTCAAAACCAAACGTGAAACATTTCACAACGTATAAAAAGGTTTAGAATTCGTTATTTGATCTAATAACAATGTCTTGCTTACAATAAAACAGTTGCACTACATTATTTATATTAAACAAAGCTAGCTTAATAACTGAAAAAAAAATAAAGTTACAAGGCAACATAGAGAATGAACGACAGGTTAAATAGATATGTCTAATTTTACCTATATTCTCTGTTAAATTATTTGTCTTTTTTCCTACCTCCACTTGTCCTAGGTCAGTGCTTTTTAAAAATGCTTTGATAGCTTATTGGTTTCTCTGGAAATTTGGAGCTCAATTTTTTAATACTCCTAGTTCGAGCAATGAAACCTTGAAACGTGGGAAAACTATTTTGGCACCCTTTAGAGTAAATATAATATTTTCCTAGTGACCAGATATGATTAATTATTATGGTGCCCCCACCTTGAAACTGAAAGCTGTGTTGTTTAGCAAAACTGTGGGATACAGTTGAAAATGAACTATTATTCTGAGGTACTGCCAACAGGCATTTTGTATTCCTTCTTTAAGTACAGGTAAATCGTTGGACGGGTAGGTCATGTTTACATCCAGTCGTATCACCATGATGAAGAACACACCACTATAATAAAAAATATATAAAAAAAGACTGAACGAGAGAGATTCCTGATGTACTCATCCAGGGGTAATCATTGCTTACCTTTACTCTTTTTCTGCTTTAGGGGGAAATTTAGTTGCTTATGTTCCGTTGATATCGGGTCCACCAACTGATGGAGGTCTGAAGAACAAAGAAAGGCCACAAGAAAGTTTACGAACGCAAAAAATTAATAGATCGCGCTAACTGACAAACTTGGAGACTGTAGTCTGAATGTTTTAGTGTAGACCAACCGTTGTGTAGCTCAAACGCATGCGCTGAACACAGAAGAGAGACAGATTTCCAGCAAAGAAGGAAAAAAAGAAGCAAAAAAAAACATGAAATCGAACAGACAACAACAACAACAACAAGTAAACAAACATGAAAACAAACGAGTGCATTGCACTGATTGTGGTCTTTCTCCCTACCTGAAGAAAACGCCCTCTGAAGCCTTATTTAGTAAGGACGAATCTCCGAAGAGGTTGGCTTTGACAAAAAAGTCAAACATTTTCCAAAACTAAAGAGTTAAAGAAGAGATAAATAATTGGTGGATCGATGGGAATAATAGGAGAAGTATTTAAACCTTAACAGGACAAAATTTCACAGTTTTGATACGGATAAAAATTACTCACTCCAGTCTTGATATCATTAGCAAGAGTGTTGCATGGCCTGCAAACTCTCTGATCTTCCAGAAAGAAATCTTTTGTGAAGTTGTGATTTAAAACCACTCCAGAGGCATGATAATGGACTGACACAATTTCACCTTGACAGAAACCTATTGCAATTTAGACATAACGAAGATTAAACTTAAGACGTTTTCACGTGTATTTCCTTGAAGAAACGTACACTCTGTAGTAAGGCCCCTCCCCGAACAAGCACCTGCCCCAAAGGCCGTAATGTCCGACAAGCGCCCCTTTAGCTTTAACTACAGCGGAATCAGCACAGGATAATAACTAATGCGCCCTCCTTCCAATAAGCCGCCTCCCCCCAACTCTTTAAGCCGAAATTTTAAATGAGAGCCTGGTTCTTTACAATACCAATCTTGGAGACATGTGGACGTCGGCTTTTTAAAATCGAATGTAAGCCTCGCCCAAAAGTGAGTACACTTTTTACAGGGAAAAGGTTTGTTTGAAAGAGCTCGAGCGTAAAGGCTGGTCTCTTTTCAAATAGGCATTTCACACAAGAAAAACATTTGCTTACGACTCATAGTTGTGGGTTAATTAACCAAAAACTCTTTCTCTCTCTTCCCTTTCTTTCTTTCATTGGGTAAGTTCCGCTCACTTAATTACACGACATAGCGAATATATCGCGAATAAGCGCATCATTTTTGCAAGTGCTGTCAGGTTAGTGCTACAATACACGATCAAAACGACAAAGTAAACAAAGTAGCCAGTAACACTTAATTCAGTGTAAGAATCTCACTATCTATTCTGACCACATACCTATGGGCATGGAAACGGAAAGGAGAAGAGTAAAATGTAATACCAACGCCTTTATCTTCTGATGACACACTAACGTCTAAAACACAAACACACCTGATCTAGTTCAAGATATCCAACTATCTTCAGAATGGAGAAAAATTGTCCAATGTGAAGGAGGCTATGAAATACCATTCTAATAGGGAATAAACACCCAGAAGAGGCGATGATAACCCAGAGATGAACGAAAGTAGCTAGGTTTGTAGACACTTGTCTTAATCACAAAATTGAAACTGATTTAAGCCAAAAATTTCCAAGGTATGAAAACTCTATGTCCCCGTGACTGACCGTTCAAGTGCGCGCGTGCACCTCGGTATTATAACATATACCATTCCATTTTGGTATGTTGGAGTCCTAATCTGGTGGTCAGGGCTGAGCAATTGGCAACGTAACCAAGGAAACACCTTCACACCCGCCGAAGACGTGCGTATTCAAAGGACAAAATATCTCTTGTTAACCGAATTCGAGATCCGAGCTGTACGTTACGGTACAGAGATATTTGCCACATCTCAGTTGCGTTTCTAACGCGCTTGGGAAACGATTTCAAGTCACGTACAAGGGTTTCAACTGTACTGAGTGAGACACACTTGTTGGGGGGGGGGGGGGACAGGGGGACGAGAGCCCGGGAGAACAAGGGGCGGGAGAGGGAGGGAAGCGGGAGAACAAGGGGGGGAGGGAAGCGGTATCTACATGAGGGCGGGAACCGGGAGCAGAAATAAATAAGGCGATAGTTTGTTGTTTATTACTGGGTATTACTCAGTCATAAACACTTATCTAGCAAGGTTTTGAAAGTTTCAGTTTACATCTACCAATGCTTAAAAACATTTTTGGAGGCAAGAAAGCGTAAATTTGTACCCGGGCTGAAAAACCGCATTACTTCCGGTATATTGTGAATCCCTTCAAATTGATTATGTCATTAGTCATGAGATAGAAAAGAAAGAAAAGTTACGTTAATTGTGAAATTGGTGAAGATTCGATACGATTATTCAACGGTCGTTTAGAGTAGCTAAAGAAAGATTTTGCCAGATCCTTTCAGACTGGCGAGGGGAATGTGATTTAGAAATAAATGAAACTGAAGAAAATCAAGAATGTTATCTTGACTCGGAGGAAAAAGAGGCTCTAACCAAAATTTGGAGTAGGAAGAGGTCAGTGCGGCCTCCCCGGCGCATGGAAGACTTTTTTCTAACCGCAAAGGTTAAAAGACGATTTCAACCCATCGAACAAATCTGATAATCGATCGAACAAGACTGTTTAATCATGAGTCACTAGCAATTAAACTGAACGCTCAAAATGCAAACGGTTCAACAATTGATGTACTAACTACGAATACTTAGTCCTACTCACGTCAAAAAGGGAAAGCAAGCGCTGAATACAGAAGCAAACTCTAAACGTTACGTCTACCCCTTGATTTTTTCATTTGATTTTGAATTAGCAATTACATCACATAGTGAGCTGACACTTTCGTCTCTATGACGAGATGTGAGAAGCGACGATCAAACTGTGATAACCCAGTTAGTGAAACTTAGTTTAGTAAGAAAACTGACCAGTAGTAGCTTTCAACAGGAACTAATGATCCTCAGTCAAAACAAAGGCCAGCCGAAATGAACAAGAATACTAGCTTTTACCTCTGTTTGAAAGTTAAAACCGGGTTTCTGATCCTCTTGATTAACCTGAAGACGGGAGCAACACAATGGAGGGCGGGAGTCGGGAGCAAGGGGGCACACGAGTACGAGAGGCGGGAGAGCGTGGCACGAAAGCGGGAGACTTCGACCCCCCTGTCCCCCCCCCCCCCCACCCACACACTTCGAAAGAAAAACTAGTCAATTTGAAATCCCAGCTCTTTTAGTCGTCGGCTCGTTTTAAAATATCAAAAGAAAAAAAAAATTTAGAGAATACTAGGAATTATTTACAGATGGCAAATAAAGCTTACATGTATTTCTAAAACATCATCAACGGGGACAAGATCAGCCCCTAATGTCCCCGACACCGACGTCACAATGAAAAGTGTCAACCACCAAACTCGGTACTTGACTAGCTTTATCTTTCTAACTTTTATGCTTCAAGCATGAAATGAAACATAAGTAAACCAATTTCCCTAGAAATTTCCAAAACCGAGGGGTACGAGCGATTACTGGAATGAATAGCAGAGAGAAGCCCGTTAATATCGACAATAACAGCGCGCGCCGTGACCGAGAGGTAAAACAAACTGTCATAAACGATGCGATGAGATATAAGAATAGATGATCTATGATTTTGGAATTCATTGGACAGATTTTTTCTTTTCAAATGTTTAAGTGAATCAGAAGTAAACAATGTCGCTGTTGATCCGTCAAAATTTAGTGCTTATTTTCTAGGTTATACAAGGTCGCTTGTTAGCTAATTTTATTTACATTCATTCAGATTTAACCTATCCGTGACAGGTAAGGTTAGACACTAGAGCAAAGAAAAACACTGAAGACAATGAGAGCTGACTAATTATTTCTTTTTTGAAATAATCCCAGCTACGTCCAATTGGATTAATTTGCTCTTGTGTGAAAATGCATGAGAGCACCAGACAAAGTTTTGCCTAGAGTCAGAAGAGTTTACTTAACTTGTTTGTAAATCTAATTTTGACAAGCAAGCTCTTCTTCTTGTTAAGAATTGTTCTCAAGAAGCTAAAAATTCTGAAAGAAAACTGCTTTTATTCCGATGGGACAGTTTTAAATCTAGCTTTGAAGCATGATCGCAAAAGGAGACATATATCACAACTCTCCCAGTTATTATTCGCAGTTACAGTTTCTGTACCCTCTTCTATTTACAATAGTGCCAAAAAGGAATCCTTGACGTTATCAGTTCAAAATTATTTGGTTCCCTTGCTGATGAGCAAAAAACATATATCTTGCGTATATGAAATTTAAAGGTTCTTCCACGGTTGAACTTCCAAATACTATAAACCTGGTGCATTGTAGGGTGTCCTATAACGCTAAACGAGTTTTCTGTGGCTTATTCTGACGTACGAGTCTACGCAAGGGAGCTCCACTCTCATCAATTTGTCTTATGCCTGAATCAACGTATAACAATCTATCTTTAAACCTCTACTAACCTGTGTTATAGATATCTTTAAGCAGGCAAAACGAACTAAATATGTGCAAGTCGAGCTCGCCAGTAAAATGTTTTGGACTATGAAGCAGAGGAACAAGCCAACCCAAGTAGCGATTACCTGATGTGTACCTAACAATGTGTTCATGATACGACCGATGATTCATACTTACGTAATTAGAACGACATTAAAACTACACATGACAGAAGTCAGAGGTTCTATCGAAGAGTTGGGATAACAGGGGGCAAATAGCTTGAACAAACTCGCTAAGCGAAGAGTGCTATGGCTCAGTTCTTCAAAAGGCTGCATGATTAGCGCTAACCCGGGGTTAAATTTTAATCGGGACTCTTTATTACTTTGTTCAATAGCCTTTCTCGGATAATTTTCTCTATTCTTTGAAGGACATTCAGTCATCAAACTGCAGACAAAAATAATTGTACTGAGTTTTCTTTTAAAGCTCTCAGATCTTAAATCTGATTTCACAATAACCCTGGGCTATCTTAGCCCAGCTTTGAACAACCCAACCCAGAAGTCTTGCATCTCAATAACTTCTTTTTTTAATGTACCGTTGATTTGTCGTTACGACATCTGCTAACTCCGCCCATTCCGACTTCCATTTCAATTGCCAAAAAGATTGACGAGTACATTCTATTTAGTTGTGTTTTCTTAACCTTGGGAGTCGGCATCACGCCTACGTATACCTTGGGTAAACCGAAAAAAAAATTATCAGTTAAATCCTTTGAAAGATAATAAATATGGTATATTTTACAGGAATTTTTACGTATTTTGTCTCTGCATTGTTGCAAAACTTCTGCACTTATTTTGAAAAGGATTTATTTTGTTATATTTTTGTGGGATCATTCCACCTTGTTCTAAAAGAAAAGGCAGCGAAATCAGACGTTAATTTTGCCATTTGCCTTTGGTTTAACAAAGCATGTGTCTAGCGAATGGTGCTAGTAATTTTTAGATATGACCCCGTGCAATTAGATACGGGCTAATCAGGAAAGAGTTCCGTAACCTACGCACACAAGTTTTAGAACGACGCACTCTTTGAAGTTATCATTCTATTTCAGTGAATAGCTGTGGTCACAAGTTTTTCCCTTACACAGTATTTAGTTCGTTGGAAGCCTTCTCTCGTTTTGTCATACTTAAGTGACGCGATACGTATCATTTCTAGCAACGGACTTAAGCGGGTGAGTGTTTGTCGCCGCTCACGTAACTTGAAGCAAAACTTTGTAAACTAATTCTCAAGAAAGTTAGGCTGTGTACAGATTTAAGAGAGTTCTAGGTCGATGCGTCGTTTCATAAAATCCTTTCAATTAATTCTTTCCAGTTGCTTGTATTTGTGCCCAGAAGCAGTAACATTTTCGTTACGGTAAAGTAACTTAAATTTCGCAAAATCAGTCTTCCTTTAAATTCTTCTTTAAAATTGTTATCGCGCAGTAAATCGCTATTAATCGTTCGTCTTCTTCGCTAAAATTCCACATGGAAAGTATGGAAACAGCCTAGTTCGTGGCGTTAGTTTCAAACACTCTACGTAATAAGTAATGACCAGCTCGAGTGAATTAAGAAATTATTACAACAGAGTTCCAATCAGATATTAAATAAGAATTCCATGGTCTTAAACCCTTAGTATCTCAAGATCTGATCATTAATTCTCCCCTCTAAATGCTAAACATTTCCTTGTAAATCAGTTACGAGAATTTGATGTTACATCAAGATAAAAACTTCTTCCTTATAAGTTTGAGTATTCTCATTACCTGTTTGCTGGATGAAGTCTCTATATTACAAGGAGAAGTTAAATGTTAATCACATCTTAGAGTTAAAGGGTTAGCCATTCATTGTGACAAGTGAAAAACTAGGTTCACGTACACCTGTGGATTTTTTTTCTATTTAATTGAAACATCCAAGCACTCTGAATGATAAAACTTCAGTAATACGTTGATGATCAACAAAGGTTTGCAATTCTTCTGATATTTTAGAAGAAAGGCCCTTTTTCAAAGCAAGTTTTAATTTTCTGACATTTATATACGTATGACGAAAAGCCCTTCTTTATATTGCTCTACAGTATTTTACAACTTCATATCTTGTTTACACTTGGCTGGCATTTCTGTTATTTGCCTAAGGTTTCATTTGCCTGTTTGTTGTATATTTTCGAGGCCTGAAATGATGTGATAATCTGCAAACGTTTGAACAAATAGGTTCTACACAAAGATAAATAAAAATTTTCGCAAAGCAAGAGTTCCCTATAACCCCATACATTAACTATGCATAGAGTATTGCAAAGAAACCTTTAAGTTTAGTCTTTATGAAATGCAGGCATAATTAATGTATGCGATTACATGGTACTCTTTCCGTTTCGCAAGGAAAGATTTAGGATAAGCCTGGATGTTATTCCCATCACTATCAGATGAGATGGCTGTTATTTAAAATTTGGGGGGGATTTCGTTTTCAGACATCAGTCATTTTTTTTATCCCTTAGAAGCCTACAAGTTACTAGCATTTTATTTTTCCATACAGCATCACTCCTTTGTCACAATTAAGGTCACAAGAATAACGGAAATAATCACCAACAAACAAAGCTCATGATTGTTAAAAAAAAATTACTCTTAAGAAATGTAAGGGGAGACAATAAAGAGAGTATGAATACCAATGCAAAGGTATAAATGGTTATGGAGAGACTCTGGAAACATGATCTAAATTCATTTGATATAATTAACCTTACCAATTTTGTAACGTCTTACCAAAAGTGGTTAACAGACAATCTCTATTCAGTTCTTCTTACATGTGTAATTATTGCGAATTAAGAATATAATTATCTTGCAATATTTTCCCACCCACTCTGGACCACGATAATTTCATGTTTGATTTATTTCACTTTAATATTTCTCATTTCAAGCTCTCTCGTTCAGTCCTATACGACTTTCTCCAGTCCTAACACAACTCAGTCCAATACAGCCTAGTTTATCCTAGTTCACTCAACTCTACTCCAGTCCAGTCCAGTACAGTTCAGTTCAATAAAAGAGCACCCAACACAAATCAGCAAAAAACACAACCCAGTTTATCTCAGTTCACTCCAGTCCAGTCCAGTACAGTTCAGTTCAATAAAAGAACAGATTAATGCGCCTTTAGTCCAATCCTCAGCGTCCAGTTCCATCCGGTCCAGTCCGATCCAGTCCAGTCCGTTCCATTCCTTTCCATGGGGTCTAGTCCATCATCACAAGACAAGTACTGACTCTCGTTACCAGTGCGACTCGCATTAGGAAGGGGAAAGCGTGGTAAAGAGAAGGGCCAACGCTCCATTGGGTTTTTTCTTCTCTTCCGTTCTGTTGCATGCGAGGAGGCTGAGAACAGATCAGTTACAAGACGCTGATATCCGGTTGGTTAGTAAATTTCTTTGTGGGTTGGATTGAGGGATGGTTAATAAATAGTGCGCTGGTTGATCCTTAACTCCAAATTCTACCAGAAGTTGACATACTTCTGATTCGGCACAAAATAGTTAAAGTGAAAAACTTAGCTAGCTTAGTTAGCGGGTCCTATTGGGGTCGGGCGGGATCCTCCCTCCAAAGTTTTCCTTTGGGTTTTTCTTTTCATCGAATAGTGTTCGGCGTATTCTCGGCTAATGATCGTTTCTTCTTCGTCGCTTCTATTCATGATCACGATTTCGGCTTCGTTTATACTTCGGCTCTTCATCATCAAGTCTTTCGGTGTTCATCAGCTGCTCGTGGACTTTTGTATGCGTCTCCTCCCCATAGTTGCTTCAACTGCGGCCAATTACATTGTCAGTTTCACTTGATTGCAGGAATCTTACACAATGTGATCGAGTAAGACTGTCCAACAGAAGAAACTGTTTGGCTCAAAGGTTCAACCATATCTTAATGTTATTATAGGAAATCGGAGTTAAGCAATTAGGCTGTGAGGGTAAAGCCATTTTCGCTTCTCTCCACACGCTTTGTGGCTTATCTTTTGGTTACAGGAAGTCAGCCGTCAGTGGAGGCTCACTTTTATGAGCGCAGATCAGCTAGATTTTATTTAGAAGGGGATTATGGGAAAAGTGCACACACTGTTAGAACATAGGCAGTTCTCCGACACCGGCTAATATCACATGGACGGATGGATAACGATGCAATAAGCGATTAGCTGGAAAAGAAAATTTCTTCGTTTGTAGTTTTTTTTCCATTCTTGTAGCTTTACTGTTATTTTCAAGGCCAAATAAATATTACCAACATGCGTTGTCAACGCGAAGATCATCTGCAGCTGGAAATAGGAAGAAGTGCAGATAGAAAAGATATCAAAAAGAATAAATTAGATCAGAGTTTTTCCAGATTTTTAAGTCTCACAGACAGCGATATTTGAAAGAACGTGTAAAACGTTTTCGAGGGGGGCATTGGGGTTTGCGGTTTTGCGGTTCTGGGTATTTTTTTAGATTGGTTTTTCGGTTTTTGTGCCAAAAAACGTCAGTTTTTCGGTTTTGTTATTCATTACGTTTTGCAGATTTTCCTTTTTCAGCATTTGGTTTTCGGTTTTCGTCAAGAATTTTGACGGGTACTCGGATTTGGTATCCGATGTGCTTTTTCGGTTTTTCACATTGGGCTTCCGGTTTCTCTTCGATTATATCTGAGCAGCAGTTATACGCCTCTGCTGATCTCGAATAGCCGCGAAACCTATGTTGCTCCACTTGTAACCACAATATCATATCGATTAGGATTTTGATAACCGAAATGTGCATATTTATCGGTTTGGACGGTTTTGCAGGCGGTTTTCGGTTTTAATAGAGTTTTTTGCGGTTTTGCGGTTTCTAAAAGACCCCAGTGCCCCCCTCGTTTTCCCCTCCCCCCCCCCCCCCCACCTCTGAAGAAAGAAATAAAGATGTTTTCCTGCAACCTATCCCTTTTTCTTCAGTAGAGGGTCTGGATCGAATGTAAACACTAACAGCTGACAGTTCTAAATCAATTGCTATTCTTAAGCCGCGAAATTTCAATCAGACGAGACATTTAGATCGTTCGTGGCCACTTTTCAAGCCACTGACTCTTTTTCCTCCAGTCATTTGAATTTCTCACGCCTTACTCTTACGATTTGGACCATTTGTCAGTTGTCCAAGTTGACTTCGCTTCAGACCCTTTTGCCACGTCCGAGTGTGGCGGAGAATGGAGGCATCACAAACTTGGAGCAGCGGTTGTCGTGGTGATATACAGCACCCATGTAAGGTAGCGTTCGGTTGGAGACTGGCCCGAGGTATGTGTAAAGCTCTTGTCGCGCCAAGAGCTTGCGCGCGGGTATATGTTACTCTAGACTGCAACGTCTCCGTTCCTTAGGCTGAGAATGAGGCTTTCGGAAGAGATTTCGCATGCTTGGAGTATGGTGTATTCTGGAGTATAACATCATATCTTGCTTTCGGGCTTCATTTGCGGTTCGAATTTCACTTCGGCATTATTTTTTTCGGCATTCGGAATTTGTTCGCTTTTTAGTTCGGAAGACAAGGGCTCTTGGAAGCGACTGTAAGTCGTTAGCAAGTTGCCATAGACATGAAAGCACTGTCCAGGGCACTTAGGGTGTTCAGGTCATCGGGGTGTCGATATTTACTGACACGGAATACTCGGAGAATTCTGGACGCCGAATTTCTCGTCTTAGGTGCGCGTCCCCTCTTGCTAGGTTTTGTGGAGTAAATTAAAAGAGTATAAATTAATTTATTGATGTAATACGATATTAGAAAATAAAATGCCAAATCCGGTCGTCTCTGTGTCTTTTCCTTTTTGTTACTTATTCCGTACACTTAAATTTATGATTTATTTTTAGCGGCGCACTGTTGTAAAACGTTGTCTCAATGATAAAATAAAAAATACGAGCGTCTCTGTGTCATTTCTTTCTAAAGAAACTAGTTTTAAACTTTACTAACGCAATTTCAACTGCAGGAGCTTTTTCACTGGCCTATTTTCGGAAGCTTTTCAACTGCCAAATTCGGGGTATTTGCTCGATTCCATAAATTTGTCTATTTCAAGGGCTTTATAATCTGCCATCGAAAAAGCTCTGGAAATAACTCTACTTGTTTGCAGTACGTTTGCCTATTTTCGGGGGCGTGTGTTGGCTGTGCGTTGGCCCACTCTCGGGGGCGTGGGCGTTGACTTGCATTCCGCTTTCAAGTGCTAAAATTTCTTCTAACTTTCAGGTTTAATATTCCAAAATTTCCCGTGTCCATTTTCGTGGACTCGCCAAAATTTTCAACAGTTTTTCTTTTTAAACCTCACGTTGCTACGCATTCTGTATTCGGGGGCTGTGCATCGTTGAGAAGGTGAGTAGAGGGAACGTAAGTAAAGGGAAGGCGACTAAAGGGAAGGCGACTAAAGGGAAGGCGACTAAAGGGAAGGCGACTAAAGGGAAGGCGACTAAAGGGAAGGCGACTAAAGGGAAGGCGACTAAAGGGAAGGCGACTAAAGGGAAGGCGACTAAAGGGAAGGCGACTAAAGGGAAGGCGAGTAAAGGGAAGGCGAGTAAAGGGAAGGCGAGTAAAGGGAAGGCGAGTAAAGGGAAGGCGAGTAAAGGGAAGGCGACAAAAGGGAAGGCGACTAAAGGGAAGGCGACAAAAGGGAAGGCGACTAAAGGGAAGGCGAGTAAAGGGAAGGCGACTAAAGGGAAGGCGAGTAAAGGGAAGGCGACTAAAGGGAAGGCGAGTAAAGGGAAGGCGAGTAAAGGGAAGGCGAGTAAAGGGAAGGCGACTAAAGGGAAGGCGACTAAAGGGAAGGCGACTAAAGGGAAGGCGACTAAAGGGAAGGCGACTAAAGGGAAGGCGACTAAAGGGAAGGCGACTAAAGGGAAGGCGACTAAAGGGAAGGCGACTAAAGGGAAGGCGACTAAAGGGAAGGCGACTAAAGGGAAGGCGAGCAAAGGGAAGGCGAGCAAAGGGAAGGCGAGCAAAGGGAAGGCGAGCAAAGGGAAGGCGAGCAAAGGGAAGGCGAGTAAAGGGAAGGCGAGTAAAGGGAAGGCGACTAAAGGGAAGGCGACTAAAGGGAAGGCGACTAAAGGGAAGGTGACTAAAGGGAAGGTGACTAAAGGGAAGGTGACTAAAGGGAAGGTGACTAAAGGGAAGGTGACTAAAGGGAAGGTGACTAAAGGGAAGGTGACTAAAGGGAAGGTGACTAAAGGGAAGGTGACTAAAGGGAAGGTGACTAAAGGGAAGGTGACTAAAGGGAAGGCGACTAAAGGGAAGGCGACTAAAGGGAAGGCGACTAAAGGGAAGGCGACTAAAGGGAAGGCGACTAAAGGGAAGGTGACTAAAGGGAAGGTGACTAAAGGGAAGGTGACTAAAGGGAAGGTGACTAAAGGGAAGGTGACTAAAGGGAAGGCGACTAAAGGGAAGGCGACTAAAGGGAAGGCGACTAAAGGGAAGGTGACTAAAGGGAAGGTGACTAAAGGGAAGGTGACTAAAGGGAAGGTGACTAAAGGGAAGGTGACTAAAGGGAAGGTGACTAAAGGGAAGGTGACTAAAGGGAAGGTGACTAAAGGGAAGGTGACTAAAGGGAAGGCGACTAAAGGGAAGGTGACTAAAGGGAAGGTGACTAAAGGGAAGGTGACTAAAGGGAAGGTGACTAAAGGGAAGGTGACTAAAGGGAAGGTGACTAAAGGGAAGGCGACTAAAGGGAAGGCGACTAAAGGGAAGGTGACTAAAGGGAAGGTGACTAAAGGGAAGGTGACTAAAGGGAAGGTGACTAAAGGGAAGGTGACTAAAGGGAAGGTGACTAAAGGGAAGGTGACTAAAGGGAAGGTGACTAAAGGGAAGGTGACTAAAGGGAAGGTGACTAAAGGGAAGGCGACTAAAGGGAAGGTGACTAAAGGGAAGGTGACTAAAGGGAAGGTGACTAAAGGGAAGGTGACTAAAGGGAAGGTGACTAAAGGGAAGGTGACTAAAGGGAAGGTGACTAAAGGGAAGGCGACTAAAGGGAAGGCGACTAAAGGGAAGGCGACTAAAGGGAAGGTGACTAAAGGGAAGGTGACTAAAGGGAAGGTGACTAAAGGGAAGGTGACTAAAGGGAAGGTGACTAAAGGGAAGGTGACTAAAGGGAAGGTGACTAAAGGGAAGGTGACTAAAGGGAAGGTGACTAAAGGGAAGGCGACTAAAGGGAAGGTGACTAAAGGGAAGGTGACTAAAGGGAAGGTGACTAAAGGGAAGGTGACTAAAGGGAAGGTGACTAAAGGGAAGGCGACTAAAGGGAAGGTGACTAAAGGGAAGGTGACTAAAGGGAAGGTGACTAAAGGGAAGGCGACTAAAGGGAAGGTGACTAAAGGGAAGGTGACTAAAGGGAAGGTGACTAAAGGGAAGGTGACTAAAGGGAAGGTGACTAAAGGGAAGGTGACTAAAGGGAAGGTGACTAAAGGGAAGGCGACTAAAGGGAAGGCGACTAAAGGGAAGGTGACTAAAGGGAAGGCGACTAAAGGGAAGGTGACTAAAGGGAAGGTGACTAAAGGGAAGGTGACTAAAGGGAAGGTGACTAAAGGGAAGGTGACTAAAGGGAAGGTGACTAAAGGGAAGGTGACTAAAGGGAAGGTGACTAAAGGGAAGGTGACTAAAGGGAAGGCGACTAAAGGGAAGGTGACTAAAGGGAAGGCGACTAAAGGGAAGGTGACTAAAGGGAAGGTGACTAAAGGGAAGGTGACTAAAGGGAAGGTGACTAAAGGGAAGGTGACTAAAGGGAAGGTGACTAAAGGGAAGGTGACTAAAGGGAAGGTGACTAAAGGGAAGGTGACTAAAGGGAAGGCGACTAAAGGGAAGGTGACTAAAGGGAAGGTGACTAAAGGGAAGGTGACTAAAGGGAAGGTGACTAAAGACATGACAAGTAAAGAGGAGGTAAGTAAAGAGAAGGTAAGTAGAGAGCTATTTTAGTTCTGTAATATCAACCTATGCTGTATGGATTTTTTCGCCGACAGGATAATCTTGATGCGTCGCGTCAAGCAGCGGAAGAAATCCGGTATTGTCTATAAGTTCCCCAGGTCATCTAAAAGAGGTAAGGCTGGGATGTTTGATTGCAGCAAATAAAGTTTGCTCCATTTTTTTTTCAGCCTGACTTAGTGACCCACTTAGAATCATAATGTGGAACATCTGACAACTCAGAGGTAGCATTTGATAATTGCTTAAGAAGTATTCTTGCTTCTGGACCATTTGAAGTTCTCTGTTAACAGGATTTGTGAGACGGCATTTAAACGATACAAGCGGGGATATATGCATTATTTCCTCTCATTTTGTATCCTAACAGCTTTCTTTTTCAGTCGAAAAGTGAAATATGTGGTAGCTAGCACTTTTTGATAGGGCCCAGTTATCCAATCAGCAGGCCTTCGGATTGCCCACAGATGATCACGTATTGTAAGTATACAGTTAGGAAACCATTTTAAGGAAAACTTGCACCATTTTTGATATTTCATATCATAACTTCGAAGCCCGAAATAAGAAAGAAAATAAAGAGACCTCAGTTTCTCTTGTCTAGGAACAAAATATCCGAAGGCTGATTTCGTCTTATAGCATTATGCAACCAGGACTAACTTCAAAAATACAGAATCATGATTAAATCGACCTTTTCTCAAACGTTAGCATATATTATCGGTCTTTAGTTTACATTCTTTTGCAGTCCAGTCCAGGGAAGTTACAAGTAGCGCTGTCAACACTGGTGCAATCCAGTGAAGCCCATCCAAGAAAATCCACTACAGTTCATTGCTATGCCGTGTGATCTAGTTCGGTAGGGGTCATCTAAGTGGAGTGCAGAGCAGTCCAGTCCAGTTCTATTCGGTAACGCACAGTGCAGTTCGTTGCAGATCAGTCTAAAGTAGTGCTGTCCAATTTACTGCATTGTAAAGCTGTCCAGTACAATCCAGAGCAGTGCATTGCATTCCGTTCTGGTGAAGTCAAGTACGGTCTAGCACTGAGCATTATGCGAAGTGCAGCAAAGTCCATTTTAACCCATTTCAGTAAAGTGTAGCTGTTCAGAACAGCCCAGTCATGTCAAGTTCGCTGCAATGCAGTCAAGTGCAGTGCAGTGCAGTGCAGTGCAGCGCAGTGCATAACAGCCCGGCCAAGTCGAATCAATTTCAATCATGCGCTGTGCATTCTAGACCAGACCAGTCCAGTCCACCTTACTACACTCCAGTAGTCCAGAACAGCTCACTGCAATCAAGTCTACTGCAATGCAGTCCAGCTTGGTCAAGTGAAGTTCAACCCAGTACATTGCAGTCCAGTCAAGTATTTGTGCCCAGTGCAGTCAAATGTAATTTAGTAAAGTACAGTCCAGAACAGCCTAGGGCAGTCAAGTAAAATTCAGAGTGGTGCAGTCTAGAACAATCCAGAGAGGGGAAGAACAATGCTAAGCATTGTAGTCAAATCCAGTCAGTTGCGTCCAATCCAGTCTAGTCTGCGACGATTATACTAGCCTAATAAAGAATGCCTACATACGCCGTCGTTAAGAGGTATTTGCTAGATGAAAGCCAGAAATTTAGAATAAACCAAAGTAATTAAACAATAAATAAACGAGGAAGTAGATAAGACTTAAATCGATTGAAAAATTGATTACTTAATAGATGAATATAAATTTATAGAATGATAAAATGCATTTATGATATTCGGTGCAGAATATTTAAATGAAACACAGCGTTGTCTAAAAAGGTTTCCAGGGCTTGTTTCTCTCAGGACTTAGCTTTCACCAGACACCAGCTGATCAACGGAAAGACGCAGGGAACCACGGGGTCACCCAGTGAAACCGTTGTTGTCTGCGTTACACCGGGACTTCAATGAAACAGGACTGGGTGCGACTTGAGCGGATGATCATTAAAACAAGCTGAGCCTCAGATGCGAGGAGAATCAAAAACTAGGGCGTGGCCTTAGGTAAATGAAATTTCTGAGTAGTAAAGTAAGTAAAAGCTAGTCCAAGCAGCTTAACTCACTCATCCAATGTGAGAGTGCTCACGAAGGGAAGATATAGAGAATAGATGGTACACATTTTGTGCAAAAAAAAAACAGGTGTTCTTATCACTTTCACGCTAAAGTATGATAAAATCTTTCAATTTTACAAGCTCTCTCTCGATGTAATAATAATAATAATAATAATAATAATAGTAATAATCAAACTGACGCCAATCTCATCATGGTCAAGACGGCGAAAAGCTTTTTTGGTTTCCGTGACTTCAAGAATTTGCGATGGAATAGTAAGGCTATTTAGCAGAAAATGATCTTGCCCAACTTTACTATTACCTTAAATCGAAGTGACTTATTTATTTTAGGGAGAAAGATTATACAAACCGTCAAGAATGAGAGCCGATAAGATTCTTACTAATTCCTACTGTTCTCTATTATAATACATTTCTTATGCAATTGACAATTTGTTTGATAACCAGGAGCTTCTTAAATCGGTGATCATTTTCTTTATCCTCATAACCTTAAGATTTGATTTAAGGATGAAACTTTAAGGAGAAGTTAGAGGTAAGTCTCGGGGGTTAAATGGAGGTTTGGCTTGGAGATGAATGAGGAGGAGCCATAGATTGAGAGAGCCTGGACCTTACGTTTGGTGATCAAGCTCACTGAGTCCCGAAAAAATACGTCGACCCAATGGATCCGAAAAAAATTACTAATATTAAATAAAAAAAGGTATTACAGGAAAAATTCTTATTAAGCTCGGTTCCAAAGCGTGTTGTTTCTTTACTGTCTTTCTTAATCGTTTTAATGAGGCTTCAACAAATTGTTATCGCTTACTGATTAACAGAACGAGATAATTAATAAATACAATTGCGTTAGAGGTATCGACGTTTCCAGCGATTGATTTTTTTTCGCGCTAGCTTTTTACCAATGGTATATGCATGGCGTTTTAGCAAATGATCCGCGAGCTTCCAGAATTTCCATTGGATCCAGAATTTCCTTGTAAATCAAATTTTCCGGGTAGGTCGAGCTCTTACTTGTTTTCTCTTTTTTTTTATTTTCTGCTCTGTAACGATTTAAAACCGAAAACCACAACATCAAATGGATCCAAGCTTTACTTTCTAGCTTTATATGGAATTGCGATTTGTTTTTTTGAGACTTCGTCACTAACGTAAACGTCTACTAACGTTTAAAAGTCGAATGCTTCTTTATTATTTTGTAATCAATTTTACATCAAAGTCGACCCACGTCCCATAAAATGCTCTCACAACTCTCTTTTTAAACCATTCAGTCCACAACGTTTGCATACGAAATAACAGGTGCAAGGTTTTAACGTTTGTGTACATAGGAAAAATTTGATATGTCATTTTGAAGAAAGTCTCCTTTTTATCGCCAACGCAGCGATCCAAGTGCAATAATATTTATCCAAGACGACTTAATTATCATTCTCCTTTCTTTTTTTTTTTTTTCAGATTGGCCATAAATCGACCCAATACATCGTAATCCAGGTTATTGATATCCAAGTTTAGGAGCTATTGTAGTTTGAAGCCCAAACCTTAATGCATTTGAGAGAACAATTACGAAGTAATGTGACATTACAGTTCAAATGAAGGAGGTCTAATGATGCGGTTAAAAACATTGAATAAATTTATGTCCTGTCACATTTTCTTCTGCAAAAATGTTTTTGGATTTTCTTTTAAAAAGCGAAGGTGTCAGAATGAATAATATTCACCGGTATTTTTTGTTTCTATCAACTTGCCTGAGACAAAAGACTCGTTTAAGCATTTAAGGTAAAGTATTGGCGGTGTCCGCTGAGGAAGCAGCTGCCTGTTATCTTAGTAAAGTTCTGTTTCAACTGCACCAAAACCTTATACCAAAGGTTTTGAAATATCTGAAATAAGATTATTCGATTTTTTAGCGTCATATTAGATGTTGAGACCAGTGTGTCGTCTTTATGTTGCGGTACAACCGGCAGTTGCACCTGATTTGCGAGTTTCCAGAATTCAGAGTGTTTTATACATCTACTGATTTACGAACAGGAAAGTCGAGCATATAATTCACTCTAGCATAAAAACAATCAATAAAACTTTGTATTTCTGACCAATAAGTATCATACAAGTGCATATTAAATCCCAAAGAAAAATTATTTATTTTGCTGAAGCAATGTTTTGAAACAAAATTTTGTCTTATTTAGCTGTGTAAACAACATCAGCCCTACGCACGATCTAGGAGGAAAACCACAGTGTTAAATTAATAATTTTTAGCTCCTGTATATCGATCAAATTGTTTGCCGCTAAAAACTTGTCTCTTGCGACAATTTGGCCTTGCCAGAAAGCTAAGGCAGCGAATGCAGGCACTGCTAGTCAATTTGTTTAATAAGAATAAGTTTGTGCGACATATTAAAACTCCACTGTTCGTAATGGAGGATATTAAAGATTCAAAAAATCCTTTGATTAATACAAGACATTTCTTATTTTCGTCTCCCTCATTTAAGCCGCGAGGTTGCTATCAGCAGCTAAGGTTTTAAAATATAATTGAGGAACTTCAATAAGTGTAGATAGAGGAGATTGGAGTAGGAATATTAGCGAAGGGGATTTATCAGGCTCTTATTTCGGGAAGAAACTGTTCGATTGACTTTTTCGGTCTACCATCTTCTTCACTGAAACCAGAGCGCTTTGCTTGCGGGGGACTAAGTTACTCGATGCCACTTGGAGAAAAAGATAGTTTTTGTTGAGATGAACTTCAGATTAGCTAAAAAATGATGGACGTGTGATTTATGATGTATAAAAATAGGAATGTAGTTCGGTCGAAATTCGTCTCCTGGTATCAAAGAAGTCTTTTTGACATAAATTATACGATGACATTAACATCTGAACCGCTGAAGAGAGAACATCGACAGTTGAGTTTCATCATAAATTCGTTTTCTCGCGTTGGATCATCACAGGGCGAACGAGCGCGAACGCAGGTCTGCCCGACTAACAAAAATTTAACACCGCGCCACCCACTCGCGTGGGAAACACGCAAAGCTCAGCCAGTTTGTGCGTGGTGAGTTGGCCTCGCTTCGGGAGAACTGCCTACCTGATCACAGTTGCTCCAGTGCATTGTAAGTATGGTGAAACTCTTCAACGTTCCTGCTTTTATAGCCGAGTCGCAGAGAGTCTAATGTGGGATGTTTATTTGCTTTCTAAACCGTCAATGTTCTCTCGTCCAATTCCAGAACGAGCTCGAACTGCGCAAGGCTACAGATCGCAGGATTTGCGCAAGTGTAGATGTAGTGGAATATCACGTGATCAGAGAGACAGAACCGTTCAGAACTTTGGTTGTAAAACTCACTGCAAATCAAATACTACCAACCCAAAGAAAATACGTTAGATCACTTTTGAGTCATTTATCTTGAATTTTGTGGTTATCATTATAATCTCTATTTTTTTTTTTTGACATTTACGAACAGATAAGACTAGCAATTGAAATCCGAACATGGCATGGCGAACAGTCATAGTAACTCGAACTTCAACAACTTATGCTTCATTCTTAAATCCGGTTTTTAAATTTCTGAAAAAAAGGTTCAAACCGAAAAGGAATTCGCGAGTAATCACTCCTCAGCCGTTTGTCACTGCAGTTTGTCCAGTTCATAATATGCAAAAACTCAGATGTATTAAACATGAGTCCGTTTCAAATATTGACACGATTTACTTTTGAAATGTCGCTATTTTAATGAAAACGTTGACACATGACTTCCTTCATATGCAATATTTGTTTGATTAATGGATTCGGAGGGACCTTGAAAGCTGTCCAATATTTAGATGTACCTATATTATTTATCAAAGCTATGGAAGTTACTTTAAGTCGACCAAAATTTGACTTCGAGTTTCAAAGAATGATAGCTCTTCCAAAAATGTTGCGACGACATCAAATGACAAAGAAACAAGTTGTAAATTACCAAATTTGGCAGGAACTAGCTTATCGAAAAGTGACGTCATGGATAGCAGTACTGCCAACGACAACAATAAAGACTGCAAAATAAATCTTCAACGATCAAACGATTTTGATTTGTTCATAATTGCTCGCTGTTATTGTCTTACTTTGTACTGTCACTCGAAACTGAGGCTTCTCGAACAGTTTCGATTCATTCACCACCTTATTCATTTGTTTACGTTCGGTTCGCACTTTCACCGAACTTGTCAGGAAAAGTCGAGCTTGGTATCGTCCTTGCATGTTGCATAAGATCATCTTTTAATCCCCAATGGATCTCATTTCTTACTATTGCCGGAAATTTCTGATCTGCAAGAGCAGACTTATCATAAATTAAAACATACATATCATTTCCTCCTATCGGAGAAATACATTTATGTTTTATAGCTACTAAATTATTGTATTAAATTAGCAAATTTAAATGACAGAGGAGAGAAAAGATAATTTTTACACTTTCATCGATTATCTGGAACCACTGAGAAATTATCCATTGTGGGTTGACAGCGTTCAAGAAAGAATTACGCCTTTAAATAAATTGAATATGGCTTTATCTTCGTAAATTTATTTTTTTCCAGAAGCCTATGCTAGCTTTGACTGAAGTTGAAATAATGGTCAAATCCTATGGAATATTTTACCGGCGATTTTCGTTTTGTAACCTATGATTCACTTCAAAAGCCCCCTTCCTTTAAGTTTTATTTCGTCAGTTTGAAGTCATTTCCGTGTAGTCTTAGGAACAAGGTTGAAATAAACACCGCAATTAATTGTCTTTCTTGAATAATAAAACCAGACAAATTCACGATAAGAATATTATCCGGATGGGACATCTTATAGAAAGTAGCTATAGCAAGGTCGTCTTTGAAAAACAATACGCTTTCTTTTTAATGTAAATTTTTATATTGTCAGATAAATCGATGGATAATGCTTAGAGTACAAGACAGGGAATAATGAGGAATACTCATATTATCTTATTTCGTCTCTTGAGTAAAGTTTTCGGCTTGCTAACTACTGATATCTGGCGGTTAAATCTCGTTTATTTGTAAAGTGTAAACGGTTCTTGAAACGAAAAAATTAAACTCACTTTCGAACCTCGCTGGCTGCTCAGCATAGCAGAAAATTTAAGTACTTAGCATTTTCTCAGGACAACCTGTTTTGAAAAGACAGAATTAATACTTCCGATGCAAATGATGACTTCCTTGATCCTTATTTGAGACAGCTTTAAACGCTGGATTATAGTTGTGGCGCCCACACAGTCAGGGTTTTTATCAGTTGGCAGCATGCAGCAGCAGTCGCACCTGTTTTGCTGCATGACTGCGCATGCTCAGGGTTATCCACCCCCCCCAAAAAAGACAAAAAAACAAAAAAAACAAACAAACAAACAAAAACGAATAATATTCTCAGCTCGCACAACTTGTTTAAAAAGATTTTAACGTTCTCAAAGTAAAAAAGTATTTTGCTCCAGATTATAACTTGTTTGCACTTTTAGCAGTAACATGATCTCCTTCCAATTGAAGCCGCCGTTGTGGTCTACAAACAAAATTCTTTTCATATGCAAAACGTTCCTAAAATCTTCATTCTCTTCCTTTTATGTCAAATTATTGCAGAGACAGTCAAGCAGTCGGTATACGGCCGGCGGAAATCGTCTTTTTCTGTTCACGCGGGTCGTAAGAGTGAATTGGATACAATGTATGTTCAAATATAAATAAACCATACTGACGATGTAAATTGTCTTTAAAAAAATAAAGATTCAACGTAATTTAGACTTCAATGTGCCCAGCTGCCGAGATATATTTTGTCTTCTGCCGCGAATCGATTGGAAGCACTGACTTGTCATGGAAAACACTCATAACAAATTCAGAAAGCTTTGTTCCTCTGTTAGTATATAACCAATCAGCTTGAAAAACGTGTAAAGGGGCTTGCAGTCGCGAGCCATCATGCTTTAAAGAGGAAAAACTCAGCAGTAAATGTCAAACACACGCAGCGGGGGAAAAGATGGCTATGTTAGTTCAAGGTGTAGTTTACATGATTACAAGCGAATCGTCGAAGCCACAACACAGAGATCTTGGAGGCGAGAAAGGGACGACATAGAAGACGACCTCAATTGTTAATATTTTACTGTTCATTCCAATTTAACTCTTTACCTTTTTCATCGGAACTAACCTCTCATAACAAACATTTTAAAGACGCAGAACGCTAATAGAGACATTTCGCTAAACTTAACTCGTTAATGGTGTAAAATATGACTTCTCATTCCGTCTTTCTGCCTTTGCAGTTCTAATCCCTTAGCTCCGCGTCTCATTTTGTAGGCTGTTTAAAGCCATCCTTGTTAGTATTGAAAATTGTTAGTATGGAATCGAAATCATTTTTAACTGCAAATCTTATATTCCTTTCTCAATGCAGATATATAATATTTGTACCATAAAAGCTAGCTCAGAATTGAATTTTCCCTCTGTTTGTGTACATAGGGTGTGTCAAAACCAAGAAGATGAGAAAAAAAATTTTAAACTTAAATAACCCATGTGTCCTTTTCTGTACAAGGGCGAAATTCATTCCTCAGCCATGCGGAACGCAGTTCGAGTTTTGGAGGACAGAAAAATATTTGTAGGTAGACAAATTCAAGTCTTAGTACGTGGGGTATTGGTAACTTTCTGCTGTAGAGAATGAAAAGTGAGATAGGCCAACTACTAACGTACGTAACTTGGCTTTGCAAGCCTTTAAAAGCAATGGCTGTGTCATCGAAAAATGTCTTTCAAAAAAGGTGTCGATAAAATTGTCTAGAATGTTCGATTTTGTTGAGATGGAAGGGAACTTTGTTAGAAACAACTGAAATCAGCCTTGTCGATCATTAATAATTAATTTTCTTTGTCCTGAATAATAAGTAGCTTTCTCATCATAGTCCTAACATAAAAAATTGGTATGATTATTTGTTTTTGTGGAGAGACAGAAATATTCTTTGGGTAGCTTAATCAAATATTAGCGTAATATTGATAAAAAATTGAGATATTTGTAAGAGTTTATTCATGGAAACACCCCAATGTGTGAAAATGATGTACACTTCAAAACACTCGCTCTCTTAAAAAAGAACTCTGTTTAAGATTAAAAATAAATTTAGATAAATTTTATTCCCATAGAATCAAAATATCTCTAAGTGCAGTTATATTTCAGTTTGACTGGATCTGTGAGGAATGGAATGGAAAAAAAAAAGCTCTTTCAAGAGTGATTCTTATTTGCATAAATGTATGGCTATAAAATTTAAGATTTCTTGAATAATTTGTAGAGATATCATGCTAGGATTTCGTCATAAGTGGATTTAAAGATTGTAGTATCCACTCTGAAGTTTGGTAGATGTGTCTTTTATCGAATATTTGAAGTTTTCCAAGAGTTTGCGGCTCTGCGATGTCAAAGAAAAATCTTCCTACTACGGTGAAATTCAATTCTCTGTTCTGGGACAGCGAATGTCTAGACTCTTTGAAATTCATTTGGAGCTTTACATTCGCGTATGAGTTAGATAGCAGAGTGCGGTTTCAGTTATTTGTACGAATCTGTGAAAAGTTTCATTTTCTCGCACTCCGTGGTGAGGAAAGTCTTTTCCAATGAGGACACCTACAAATGCAATAACTTATTCTCAAGTCAAACGTTTGCGAAACTGTATCTTGGGGAAAATTTGTGGCCTTTCGTTATTTACTACAAATCAAAATTGTATCGTTTGTATAGTGAACTACAAAGGAATATATTTCATCGCAGGGGGGTTAAAATGAGCTTGGAAAGAACTGTGATAGACCTTAATTTAAAGGAGTTGTTTTGTTTGAATGGAAAAGTGTAGAGGTGTCTGAGAGAATGCTTTTTACAGCTTTTGTATGTTTGAATAATTGATTTCAGGTTTCAGAAAGTTCCGAAAGAAAGTCGAAAAAAAGGGATTGACTTTTATGTATGCTGAATACCGATGAAAGTGAGAAATATAGTGATTTATAATCATAACCCCGTCGAAAATAGATATGAGTATGATCATGGAGACAGATGCAAGCAGTGTGAAAATCTATTGCAAGACATATTTGATGAAGCTCAAATGTAAATTGTGAGGTTCGAAATTAGCATTAAGGCTTCAAAGGCGCCTTGGTGAGGCGTTATACAAAGATAACATTGAAAACGAAAGAGGAGAACAAAGAAGGAAGGAGTGCAGGAAATAAAGAAAAATAGATAATGAGAGAGAGTTTAGGCTTTAGTTTTGAATTGAGGGGCAAACGAGCGCGTACGCAGGTTCACCCACTAACAAAAATTGTGCACCGTGTACCCTCGTAGGGGTTCCACGCAGAGCAGGGCCCTTTCAAAGTGCAGAAAGAAGGCCCACCCTGGGAAGACTGCCTTCTTGATCACAGTCCTCCAGTGTATTGTTAGTATGAAGGCACGAGCAAGTTTCCCGCCTTTTATACCGTTGCTGTGGTTTGGAGGACGGCGGGAAATTCGCACTGAGGCGATCATGTTAGCCAATCAAAGGCTTTTACTCGCGGTTTAGTGCTGTGAAGCGGCGCGCATTTTGTAAACAGTTGAAGGGAGTCTACAGAATGTAAAAAATCATATGGAAGAGGTCCTGCCGAGAGATATTTTTAACCGGGTGAGTGTAAATTTAGGAAGTTAATTAACCTTGAGATTGATCACAATTTTAAACACAAGTTTGCAAGTTTTGCTTGTGCTATAGTACGGTTTCTATCAAAAAGAGAGTGCAAAAACAAATAAAGTCAAAGTTCAAAAGTTAAAAATGGCCCTGAGTAACTTTGGTTTAATCTTTCATACTCTGTTTTTCTACATGAATAATTTATTTTATTTAGGAATAAAAGAAGAATGAAAACAAAAAAGCTTCCCTCAGTAGCAAGTTTCGTCGCTTAGTTTCAAGACTCGATGAGTCGCGTTTTCATTCGGCAAGACATAAAACAATCTTTTCAACATTTTTTTTTCACTTATATTTCAGTTTTCAGCGCCATCTCTCGTTTAATGTTAACACAGCTCATGTGTCGTTGGTATCATGGTATTGTCTTTGTGAATGTATGTATGATCTAGATGGATAACTGCATAAATAGTTAAAAAGCTTGGTCGTAACGAATAACACATATCCTGCGGCTTTCTTTGATTTGTTTTGCAAGCCGGTTAAGCCGTTGTTAGCGAGTGTCCTTTGAAACATTAATTACTTCAGAAAGTTCGGGAAGAGTGTTTGGGACAATTAAAGCATCGGAAACACAAATAAATCAGAGAACACAATCTCTTAAAAGCTTATTATACACTTTTTCAGATCTGGATTCAATCAAACGTGACATCACCACCGCATCTTGAAAAGATTTCACGTACTGAAGTATTCATATCCTTTGTTCTACCCATCTCTTTGATCCAGAGTCAACAAGAAAGGGGGAAAACCGAGAAACACCAGACATTCATCTCGTGTCAAAAAGTACTTCTGCACCTCAAAATGCCTCATCTTTCATAAATCTGCATGTATCTTAAAATGTTCATTGCTACAGTTTAGATTAGAAAGATGACTTTGGATTCCCGCTAGGTCAAGCTTGAATAATGAACCTCTCTCTTGGATCACACATTGTAAAATATATTGTGGCAAAATGAAGTTGATCCATGGAAGGAAAAAATCCGGTCTTTCACAATTTCCCCTCTGTTTTGTATCTGTTTAGTAAAGTTTTAAATACACAAGACGGCTCTCCACTGTTTCCGGTCGATTTTATATCTGCAATAGTCTAAAACAATTGATAGTGAAATGATGGTCATGAAGAAAATGCCAATTCTTTGGTGAAATAGTATTACTTCCCATAAGTAAACTTTCATGTCAGTAGCTATTGTTACCCCTAGAAACGCCGAAGGGTTTGATATTTGGGTGATAAGAGCAACAAAATGTACGTGGTGGCCCTATTTTTATTGCAATAATTTGAATATATCAACAAAGTTGAAATGGTAAATTGGCCACCGTTACGATTATAAAAGCTGACGAAGGGCTAACGCTCGAAACGTCAGCTTTTATAATCGTAACGGTGGCCAATTTACCATTTCACCTTTGGTGATATATTCAAATTATTTCGTTAGCCCCACCGACGCAGCCCCAAACAGTTTCTTTAGAAACTATCAGCCTTTATTCTTTTCTATTTTTATTGTGACTGAAATAATTTTTAGCCAATCAGGGCTCGTATTTCTACCTAGTGATTTGAAATCCGGAGGGGATTCAGAGCCACCTTAAAATTTAACTGCATCATAAGGCTTTGTGATACGGTTATTAAGGTAACCTGTTTTGTCTGCTTTATACATGTGTTAAGAAAAATTTAGTTTCTTGTCCGTGCCAGTCAATAAAAGTCTGGGAGCACATGAGAGTTTTGTAGTATGTTTCAGTTTCATCAAGAAAGTGATATCGATTTTCAATCACTTTTAAAATCACGCTGATTTTTACCTGTGTTTAATGTCGCGAATCAGCTGCCGACATGTCACTTGCCTTTCGCACCACTGTCAGTTTGATGAACGAATGACAAAGCGTTTCAGAAACAGATTTTTCTTGTCGATAAAGGCCTCTGATGTCCATATGATACACAAAATAATACATGGCTGCTTGTAGAAATGGAATTTTTTCTTCTCGTGTTCAACTGGATATTTCAATCGTTTGCCGCTGGGTGATATCTGCGCTCACTCCGGCGTGAGATATTGTTCTTGCCACTCGAACATATAATTTATATCTCCTCGCCACCGTGGAATATCCTGTATTCATCTTTCCAAGGCTTTGCAAACTTTGTGTTTAAACGCGAGAGAAAGCTGTCTCTATTTCATCTCTCCTCTTTTAATATGGTTAACTAGTATGGCCGAAAGGAAAACACGTATCTTTAAAAAAAGAAACAGTTTTTTTTCACACTAAAGAGATGCAAAACGACACAAAGACAAAGAAGGGGTCTTCAGATTAAAGCACTTTGTAATTACGTATTGATAGAGTGGAAATCAAAGCGTGGAACGGTCCTGACAAAGCATCTTCTATTAATTTTTTCCCCTCATTCCTGCAGCCGATGATAAAATTTTTCCTAAAAAAACTGTGTAACTAGAACTTATCGTATAAAATAATATTCCCTTTTTACCACTAGATGATGGATAAATCATGTTGTGCGCAGATAGATTTCGAAATCAATTTTGAACAGCTCTGACAACAATAGGACTATTCTCAGCAGGACATCTGAGAAATTCACATACATTGTTCTCTCTCCTTGTTGAATAAAACACGTATTACCCAATTGTATCTTTCCAGTCTGTACGGGCAGAGAGCTAGCGTGATTGCGTTCATAGAGCAATAAATTAGGGCATGTTAACCTGAAACGCTTTCGAGCTCAAATATGCACATGCAGAGAGGTTTATTTTTAAAAGTTGGTCAGGAATTTATTGTTGAGAACACGGTTTTTAATAACGCTTGTGCTTGCCCCATACAATCACCATACTTTTCTGGACCAAGCAGTATCACTTTTGTCCATAGTTCAAATGCGTGAAATATCTTCAAGTTCTTCCAATCAAAAGCAACAAATTGTAGCTTCAGAACTTCTTCTGTTGCCGCAATAATCAAGTTTGGAGTTATAAAATTAAAGCTACGAATCAAATTCATTGAGTGGGCTGGAATCAAATGATTTCTTTTTAGCTCTTAACTGACGATATGATGAAGATATAATCAGTAGGAAAGTGATGTTATTAAAGTAAAATAATTAAGATTTCCAAAACGTTTATTCAAAGTTTTCATGACTTTTTCCAACAGCAAGAGGATATCAACTAAAAAATTCCTATGAAATAAAATGACTTTTAAAGACGGGTATGTACGAAAATATTTAGTGTCTATTTAGTGCCCAAGTTAACAAATGTTAAACCATTTTCCCTTTGTGTATCTTTTCGCCATCTGCTTGGAAAAAAAAAACCGCATAATTAGTCGCCATGAAAAAAATTGACAGGAATTCTCTCTCCAAAATACAGCTACCCGCAATGAAGCATTTAGACCTTGAAGACTGAAAACAAAATCATATACCAATGTAATAAAATCCAAGAAGTAATGTTAAGCAATATGCAAACAAGTATACAATAACGAAATGCCGATACCAAAAACCAAATTTGGTAAAATATCTTGTCTTGTATGCCTAATCTTTCTGTTGAAGTTACTGAAGAACTTATGATAGTTTTGGCAAGAGATATGTACAATAAAACATTTTTCTCCATTGACAGTCGTTTAGTATGTTTCAGTTTCGATTTAGGCCTTGATATCGATTTTCACCCAACTTGATTCAAGCACATTTGAAATTCATATATAGTTGTATTGGTAAATGAACACAATGTTCTAAATTTACCTAGAAATCATAAACTGGAGGTACAGTGTGAGCGATACCTCTCATTCCAAGATTTCACTGAACTAAAGCGACTCCTTTTGAACGTCTCTAATTACGAACAGCCCTTCACACACAGATGCATTTATTTTACCAAGCAATCCCGTGACCAATTGGCTCCCTGAGGCGGTAAGAGTAACTTATACACATGCGTACACTTTTTAAATGCCCAACAGCTCAGTTCATTGGGCGTTTTGCGTCAAATAGAGACCTCTCCTTGGAAGCATACGATGTCAAACGAAATCCCATACAATTGCTGTGATTGCCAGTGTATAAAAGGGTGGCGTGAAGTGCAAAGTTTTCATACTTACAGGGCACTGGAGCTACTGTGATCAAGAAGGCAGTGCTCCCAGGTTTCGGCCACCATTGCACCGAACGGAGGTAGAGGCCTGCGTGTTCCCCAGAACTTGGGTGCACGGTGTGCAATTTTTGTTATTCGGGCAGACCTGCGTACGCGCTCGTAGGCCCTCCAAAGAAAAAAAAGAAGTTCTGAATACATACACCATCTTAAAGAGGCTCTGTGATTGTGTCATCTCATTTATTACAGGTACCAAGTCGCCATTACAAGAGCACTATCACAATAGGTAATCCATATCATAGAAATTTTCGCTAGTATCTGTCAGTTAAAAGACATGTAGCAGCCTCTTTGACTTATGATGTTTCAGTAGTAGGTTTATAATGATATAACATGCTTCTCAAACCCTGGAACGTCAACCATCTTTCACAAATGTGGCCGTGGAATTGAAACGTTTGAAATTTTAAGCGAAAGAAACTACCTAATTGTCTCCTTTTTTAGGGAAAACGACATGAAATATCTCATAAAATGAACTGAAAAAAAGGGACGCTTTAAGTAAGCGTATATAACGTAAATAGATAAATACAAGCATCCAATCACATATCAAATCTGAGCATAACTTTTTCATAAAGATCGGCTTGATGAGCGTTTTTTAAAACGAGAGGTTTATCCTCCTCAAACAGTTTTCAGGTATTTCGTTCAATTTTTCTCGGCCGTTCAAAGATGGTGCTTGGTCATTATATCGGAAAGAAAATATTGCTGGTTGACTAATTTGACTTGGTGATAGCCATCTCGTCCGCCTCTTTGTCGCCTCGGTTGTTTTGTCAGTAGTTGTCAAACCAAGACGTCAAGCGGTTCATGATATGAAATTGTTGAAAACAAAAAATTCAAACCATGAAAGTGAATTCTATCTAAATTTGCTTCAGTATTGAAATCTTGTATAAACCTTAGTTAGCTTCTTTCGAGCTTTGCTGATAAAAATCTTGAGTTTCGAAATATTATAGTTTATAAAAATCTTAATTGTGACAAATTAATAGCGAAAATATTGTTAGCGCTTTATCTCTCAGAAGTGATTAACATGTAACTTCTCCCTTCAATAGCCATATATCATCCAACAAACAGGTAATGAGAATACTCAAACTCATCAGATGGTAGGTGTTGTCTTGATCTAATATGAAATTCTCGCAACTGATTTGGAAGAAAATGTGTCGCAGCTAGAGAGGAGAATTGGCAAGCGGGTCCTGGGAGTTAAAATGTTAATAAACATACATGTAAATCGATGAATGAATAAATAAACGAGTCATGGGAATCAGTCGTAATGTTACCCTCGTATAGATGAAACTCAAGCAGGAATGTTACTCAGACTTATTTCTCGCGCACAAAAAGATGTCTTTTGTTCGCGAAAATTTGTACTTGGGTCTTTTTCTTGACAGACCTGAAAACGAATTTGTTGTCTTCACTGGTAACTCAAGCGAACTAAACCGGAACCGGGCAGTCAAAAAGATATGGGGCTGATCATTTAAACAAATTCTAACTTAGGCTGCGTTTTTAGGAAATAAATGGACCTCAACATCTCTACATAAATGATTTTTTTCTGAGAGAGTGAGTGATGTTTTTTATCGGTAACCATCTTAAAGAGAAGGCTCGTTATTTCTCTTTCCATACGCTCGCGTGCAGTCATTTTTCTTCGATTTTCAATGAAAGGTAAACAAGCGCGAGATAGCTGTTTTTCCTTGTTAATGGCAACGATCCTCAAGTAAATAAAGCTTGTAGATGAATAGGATGTATTGCCGGAAACAAAAGTCTACATTATCTTATTTACCACATTGTTCAATTTTTATCGAGCCTACCAGTGATGTGTTTTTTGGCACCGCTAAAATGAAAGAGAATTGCCTTTCATTATCTTGCGCGCTTTCTGTGAAAGGTAAACTGAACACTGATGCAAAAGTAATTTTTTTTTTTTAGCTTTCGCTCTCAGTAGCTCTCCCTCGTGCTTACACGTGAAAAAACTTCCGGAAGTCATGTACATGTATTGACAGTTTTGCTTTTTCGCCAAAGATAAAAGCCAACAAAGGTTCCTAAAGCCATAAGGCAGAGTTTTAAACTTTTATATTCTCCCTGCTGTTCTCCGTGCATTTCCCATGGTTCCGACGAGGAGAATTTGTTCAACAATCAAGAGCTTTTTTGGTTAGTGTTTATTTCCTTTATTCTCGTGAACTTGATGCTTGATTTAGGGATGATTCTGTGAGGCGATAAAGGGGTACGAAATTAAAATGCAAATAACCGACCTCTCTATTTTATGCCTCCTATGATGGGGTTAGCCAGCGAATGCGCAAGTCAACCCGGTCACAAACAAAAATTCTGCACCCGACTCGCTCGACCTGGAGCGAACGCAGGACTCAGTGGCGCAGAGTGCAATGCGCCACCTCGCCTTGGGAGGCCCCGCCTTCTTGATCACAGGGCTCCTGTGCACTGTAAATTTGAAGGAAAGTGGAGCAGGATCGGGTCTTTTATAGCTACAGATACTGACAAACTTACGGTGAACATTGTACGCAAAACGTCTTTAAGCCAATCGCCTCCCACGTTTGAAATTTAATACTTTTAATTGGCAATGCTCTTATCACTTGCCTTTTGTTGTTTAGGTGTAAGAAGCCTTCATACGAATTACCTTACAGCGAGAGATCAATATTTATTCCCTCGTCCCATTAATATTGTTATTTAAGTTCTTACTCTAATTTCAATTAGGTTTTTCTTATAGAAGATTTTTTCACTTTAGTGGTCATAAATCTGTACAGTTTTAACCTATTTCAGCTCTTGGTTGTTCTTAATTTCTCCAAATCTTGAAAGCTTAAACATTTCTACGCATTCTCCCATAGGGTGGCAATCTAATCAAATAATGGAAAATGTGTATGATTTAATGATTCCTAGCTGCTTTTTCATACTTTCCCATAAACTTAGGGTGCTTTGATTTCTATAATTTTTCTCTCAAAGAGTTTTTAGCCAATCAAATTATAAAATTAAACAGATCAGTTACATCAAACTGCGGAGTCTTATGTTTTTTACATTCGAGAAGATGGCCTTCCGTAGCAGGGATCCATATTATTTACGTATATTCGGTTAGCTTGTTAATGATTTTTGTATTTTTTTCATTAAAATTTCACATTTGTTTCCCAAAACTGAAGTCTACCCTAAATAATCTTTTTCCAATGTACAACTACCGGAAATTGGTAAATTTGATTTGCAGATATCCAGTGGTGCAATAGTAAACGACGCCAAAAACACTTTCGTGTATGATAACAATTCTATTATGGGGTCTAAAATGTAATTTGAATTAAAAAGAGGCCTTAAAAAACTAGCGACGAAAACCATACTACTTTTAAGAGTATTTTCATGCTCAGTTGTTTGCAACAGTTTTGTCTTCAGAAACTGAGGAAAAACTAACGGAGGATTTTTAATTTTTTTTTCTACTTTTGAGAAGGATTTTTTTAAAGAAATGTATTTGTATGGGTAACACCACCATGCCAAAAATCTGAACAGGAGTCACTTTCAGATGAAGCTATAAAATCATGATCCGTCTAACGACAACTATTTTTTATGCTTATGATGTATCTACCTCGAAACTGGCGAATATAGTCCTTAACGGACCAATTGATAATACTTAAGGATAAAAACTGAATATGTCATACTATGAATAGTAGTGCTATAATGTGTCCAAGTAAATAAAACCTAACGTTTTACGAAGGCTTAACGAGGCTTTGTTTTATAGAACAATGGTGTATAAAAGCCAGCCTTTGTCAGGCTTAACTTGTTCCCATTATATTTCATTGCTATTTCACGTGTATATACTAACCTTCTTTGAGTCTAAATATGCATGACCATCCCTTAAACTACTTAGTGATAGAAGTGCATAAATTTTATTCAAATAACATTGCTACACATGTAGCTCATCGAAAATAAAATTCAAATCGACGAGAGTGTTCTTATGACCGCCATCAGAACGCAGACACAAACCTTGCTTATTAGTTGCTGTTTCGCACTCGGTTGATGTAGATGATCACTGGCAAGATCTATGAAAGTTTTAAAAGTTAGAAAGACTTAACCCTGCAGTTGCATGCTTGATTTACCACAATTGTGTTTTACCATAAACAAAATATTCGCACTTCCAGCAGCATCCTCTTGGCCAAAACAATATTTTTATTTAAGTTTTAGTCCGCGGGAATCACTGCCAATTCACAAGTTACATATCAGCATCCCCCCTTGAAGCTCTGTGTAAAATGTTTTACTTCCTTGTTGAATAAGAAGTAGATAAACATCTGATAAAATCAATTTAGATTGAGTGTCGAAGGTAATTCGAATTGCTTCAGTTTTGCTTTTCTTAACTCTTTGATTGATCTAGAAATCTTCCCCTCTCTGTCGACCAATCAGCTGTAAAAGTACAAACGGGGTCATTTGTGTCTTCCCGAGCTTAACAATGATAAAGTTTATCTACTTTTAGTTTTGATTGGTTCCTTGTGATTTTTTTCTGATACTCGACTGAGAGTTATTCTACGACGTAATAATTACACTGGTGTTAACTTGAATCTGAATACCAGACCCCCCGTCTGTCGAGCTATTCAGGGTGATCGGATTATCACGCCCCTTTAGTCAATTGTGGAAGTCTGGGACGAGACACTCCAGGTCTTGGACGTTGGTGTGGCGAAGCTGCTACTGCGAATCATCTCCATGACGAGGTTTTTCGCTGCGAACACGTGCCAAGCTTCTTGGAAATCTTTCTTAAAGATTCCGTGCAGAAGGAAGATGACAAAACCTTGAAACGAACACGTGATTGTGAACAAGTAATGGAACAACAATGTTCCAACAATGGCAGCTAAACCGGAAAATAACCAGTTGAGACCGAGGACGAAAAACACGGACACCGTGGCACGGAAGTGCGAGAGACGGTTGGTCTTCTCACACATACATGGGATGTTGTAGATTTCTTTCATCACTGCGAGGAAGATGAAAGCGTTGACAGCCATCAGGAGGAGGACGGGGGCGAGGAATGCGCCGTAGAATGTATTTGCATCCATCCAGCAACTGAATTCAAAACAAAACGAATTCGCTGATTTCATAAGTTTACTTTCAAATACGTGAATCAATATGATTTATAAAGGCTGACAGTTTCTAAAGAAACTGTTTGGGGCTGCGTCGGTGGGGGTAACGAAATAATTTTAATACATCAACAAAATTGAAATGGTAAAATGGCCACCGTTACGATTATAAAAGCTGACGTTTCGAGCGTTAGCCCTTCGTCGGAGCGAATAGAGGAATTGTGGGTTGTGTGTGCTTTTAAAGGCGGAAAAAGGAGCTACGTGATTGGTGGGAACATGGCAACGAGAAAAACACGAATAAATTAGTGGAATGAAAAGCGTTCGTTGAGACCTGTGGGATTTAGACTGCCGGTTTGAAAGGTGAGCTTTTATTCAAGAGTTTTCCGGCTTTCCGTGTTACCTAAGTGTAAGGAAAGACCGCAGATTGCCATGTGTTGCTTAGAATGGTTAGGTAAATTAAAATGTCTAGCGACTGGTTTCGATGTGTCCTTGTCATTCCTCTCCACGTCGCGAAGGTGTTCTCGGAAACGGTCACCTAGTCTTCTGCCTGTTTCGCCGATGTAAATCTTCTTGCAATAAGTGCAAGTTATGTAATAGATTATATTGACGGAGGTGCACGTGAAATGATCGGTGAACTTAATGGATCGTTTGGGTCCCGATATTTTCTCAGTGTTTTGAATGAAAGGACACGTTTTGCATCGTGTACGAGCGCATTTAAAAGTGCCTGGTTGGTCATTAGTCTGAAAAGAGCTTTAGACCAAAAAATTGCCTATGTTTTTGTCGCGTTTGAATGAAATGAGCGGAGGCTGCGAAAAGATAGTGCTTGTCTCTGGATCGTTTTGAAGTAATTTAAAGTTTTTAAGAATGATGGATTTAACTGAGTGGTTGTGAGGGTGAAACGTGAGAGTGAATGGAATGCGGTCGGAATCTTCCTTTTGTGACGTTTGTAGTGCTGAACGTCGATCAAGGTTACTCTGATTCTCTCGTTCAAGTGGGTTACCACCGCGCCCAACTTATTGATCGATATATTCAAATTATTTCGATATGATTTATAGACGAGCTTGTAAAGGTTTTGCCTTGAAATTGTATCGCTGGTCTTAAATTACCTTAATATTGATCATGATAACATCGTGAACCTCAGCTTTCGATGCTAGTGAGAAAGGTATTTTTTCCCTTCCAAAACATTACTTAACTTTGATTGGGATCGTGGAATAATGGAATAAGTTTTCCTTTTTAGCAAAACTACATGGATGGTAATGTGTAGAAATTATGCAAAGGAAATTGTCGTTTCCCTGAAATCTTGCCCAAATGCCGAGTAAATATCGATGACATTAGCTAAATAAGTGCGATCATACAAAATGTTGTAGTTATAAATAGCTTGATGCAACAAACGTTTTACTTACAGCGTTTCGTTGTTCCTGTCCATGACGTTGAAGCCATAGGGTTGAGGTTCAGCCAGCACAGTTATCCCCACAATTATGGCGGGAACAACTGCGAAGACACACAAAAGAAGGAAAACCTTTTAATGGAGGAAGTCATTTAAAATGTTTAATACAATTGGGTAAACGCCATCGTGGCATTTAAATTACAAAAGCAATTCTATTAGCTTGGACAATAAGAACGATGAATTCTTCGTAAATGTCAGTGGCAAAGGTAATAAAAGAGTAAATCATTTAAATAAAAAATGATAATGCATATTACATCTGATACACTTGTCTTATTATAAGTTTTGTTGTGTAGTATCGCGAAGTATTTTTACGAGTTGTGCCGTATTTTGACGAACCCGTAGAGCGAGTCAAAATACAAACAACGGGTACCACACAACAAAACGTCTAAAAAGATATTTATTATCCAAAACGCCAAATTGTTTTTTCAGTATGGACGAATTTCGCGGATATATCTGGAGTACAAAAATCGCGTGATATTTGTGCTCGTTTCGCGTGTTATTTGTATTATACGAAGCATAGTTGGATAATAAAGGAAGATATTTGCTTTCAGCAACCTTTTTTTCATCGAGGTAAGCATGATATCCCTCTTTGAAATCCACATGTGTAAACCGGGTTCACCTCGTCTATATTAATCTTGTTCTTAATATCGTTTCGACCTCTTTGTTTTCTTATTATTATTTTTTTTTTTCCTTTTTACTTCAAAGGATCTTATACTAAGGGTTTGTGAGATTCTGGCTCAAATTTGATAAAGACAAGTTAACTCACTCCATCCCACCACTCCGGCCCTGCACATGAACTCGTTTTGTGAAATAAATGTGGTATCAAACACTTTGACCAGGTCTTGATACAGGTTGTATGCTTCAATACTCATCCATACAATGGAGGAGAGTAGGAAATAGTGAAGTAGAGCTGCTGTGCCTTTACAAACGTCCAGTGAATCCGAGTCTGTTATACCGTTTATACCAAACGTAAACAGCAATATAGCGGCCAGGAGGGACACACACAAATGCGCAAGTATTTGGTTTTGGCGAAGACGACGAAGCTTCCTATCGAAGAAGTTCGAAAGTTATGCGAAATGAGGGTTTAGAGTACTATATAATGTATATGCTACAGGAAGGAGGAACCAGAATATCTAAGCAGCATACTAAGTGTAAGGATGACCATTTCCATTAAATAGAGGTTAATACATGGGTGTGCGTTAGTATGGAAGAAATCTTCGAGTGTTCTGACTGGAGATCGCTCAAGTGAGATTTCGATTTTAACACAAGATAAGAAATTCCATATCTTCAGGCCAGGCATTAGTTTTTCTTTTGTAGCCATATTAGCACCATAGGCCTTTACGGACAAGAAAATTCGGCTTTACTTATAAAATACCCTGAGTTGAGAATGGTGAATGCTTTGCCATTTAATCATCTACCTGACAAAATGGCGCAATGGGTAAATGACGTGTTAGTAGCTTATCGGCGATATCAAACACGCTTATAAAACTATCGTAAGTTGACATGTGTGCAGTTACAGCTTTTCTCAGTGCTGTAAATCTTTGTAATCAACTGCAATTTGTATAATAAAATCAGATTTCTTGAATTGAAATGAGATCCTTTTAAAGTGCCCCTGAGACGAAAATTGACTATTTTATTTTAGCCTAAATTGTTTACACAGTGTTGAATTGGGTCAAGTTAAGACCCTTTTTGCCATTAAAAACTCAAAACAAACCTTCGATGACCAATTTTTACCGCTTCAAAGTCGTCCAAAAATCGTCCGCCATTGCTGAAAACATGTTCCAGCCGAGCCCGCAAAAACGTCATCATGACGTCAAAGGCTCAACAAACTTATGCTTTGCTTAGTCACAACTCTCTTTGTTCGCTGCACAGAGAATGACACATATTACATTTTTGAGAACTGTTTCGTTGTCAGTCGGGAAATGTCGACTTTTTCAGACGATGAATTGTCCCAGAAATCATCTGAAGCTTCTGTGGATAGTTTTGCGCCGACAAGCGATGAATTTTTGCCATGCGAATAAAGATAAACACAGAACGGCACGGACTCCCCATGTGGCTTTTGTGGTCGCATCGCTTTATCGCCTTCGAACTGTATTTTTGCTTGTCGTAAGGGACTTTCCTTTTTTGTAAGAAATGATCAGGTGATTAGTAAAAATAGTTTTCGAAAATGGCTAATTGTGTATCCGAAGGCGGATATTGGGAGTTTGTGAAAGCCATATTTAAGCCATCAATGTGTTTTCCCTGATGCATTTGGTCAATATCTCATGATTTTTTGGCTTAGATGCAGTCTGCAACTAGCGTTATGACAAATTTCCAAGTAGCTCTGAAGGGCGATAGAAGACTGAACCGGTGGCTTTCAGTTTGCTATGAAACAGAAGTGGTTCTTTGTTTTGTCCGTGAAAGGTGTAACGGAGGCGCATTCGTCTTACGAATAAATTTCGAAAAAGCTGGCCTGGTTTTAAATTCGTTTGTAACGGGCGTTAGGAAGACCCTTTGATAGCACGCTGACTTGGCTGTCAGATGGTTGATAGTTTGACAGGTTTTTAAAGAAATTTTCATTTTCTCGGTTTTTTGGCTGCAAGCCTACATTTTAAAGTGTTTTTACGCTCTGTTTGTTCTGCTTTCGCTGATATTAAAGCCACTTTTTTTTTTATAATCAGAGTTCACAATTATATTTTTCATCTCTTTTGTATAAAAGTGAGCTCTTTGAGGTCAGAAATCTCAATCCTCAACTCAGCTATTTTATAATTCTTATTTATAATGTTCACCGAGTACTTTCCTTTGTGTAAGATATTCTGCCAGATAGTTGTTAAAGGTGGATATTGATCAGCTCATATGTAAAGGTGACAAAATCCGTGGAGGTTAGTAGACTTCGCTTTCCGGCGTCGATCGCACTGAAGACGGTTTTTCTTGTCCCTTCTCTTCTTGAACGGTAGGCACTGAACCCGACAGAATTCTTCGCCCAGATCCTTCAAAGTACACAGATCTCTCGAAACAGTCCTCCGAGAAGTGTTCGGAGTAGATCACAAGTATTTCTGTAGGATTGAAGTTTACTCGGCGAGGTCGCACAAATCGCATCCGTTTTTCCCGCTCTGATCTATTTGCAAGGCACCGATGCAGAGAGATACCTGCAGCATGCTCTGCACGATTACTTCAGCTTTGAATTACGCATCGATGCCCAGTCATTTTTGTTTAATTTTTGTAAGATCAGAGTAAAGCACTCTGTTATGTTTGCTTAACATTTTGCCCTGTGATATTTTCGCGTTGAGCCTTTGACGTCATTTCCTCTGAGTCCTGCGATCAACTTCCGGAACATGATCAAATAATGGCGGACGCGAAGTCATGAATTTAACGGCCCGAAAAAGGATATGTCTGGTGCGCGGTCTAAACTGAAATTTGGCAGAGTAGTTGAAGGAGACACACTGAACACGAAAATGGAAAAAAATGATGTACGAAAATTTTGATCTCAGGGGCACTTTAAATGATCCCTTCCAAAAAAACTAATACTAAAAGAATACGTGCTTAAACGCCCTGCAGGCTTCAGGCTTCTTTTCACATCAGCTTTTAAGCCTTACTCCAACCTAGCAATCGTTGTTTTATAACAATGCAGCTTTTTTAGGACAATATGGGGATATTACCCTTACTTTGAGATCAAAATATGATAGGTCTGTATGAAGGATCTGTTTGATTCACAGTCTCTTGATCCGTTTTACCTTGAGAGGGTGATGGTTAAAATCGTTAAAAACAGCCCCAAAATAGATAGAGAACATCCAACATCAGATATGACCGACAGTGCATTCTGGTGACTCTCTGGGATGTCATCGCTTTTTCGCAAAAGTATTTTCGGTTCAAAATCGTTTCCCCCCTTGAGAAGATCCAGATAGTTCGTCACTTGGGATTCTGGGAGCTCCTGGATAACAAGAATGAATAGTGCCTAAATGTGTATCCTGTAGAAAGCTCTAAAAACAGATAAAATGTAATTACTGGCCATTAAACAGGGAGTACATAAATCGAAGAAAGGTATGAATGTTGTACCCACCTTGAAACGGAAAGCTGTGTTGTTTAGCAAAACTGTGGGATACAGCTGATAATGAGCTATTATTCTGAGGTAATCCCAACAAGCATTCTGTATTCCTTTTTTAAGTCCAGTTAAATCCTTGGACGGGTCGGTCATGTTTATATCAAGTCGCATCACCATTATGAAGTAGACTCCTCTAAAACAGAAAACCAAAATTTCAATATTAAAATTACGTCTCGTAACGTGCTATCTTTTGGCTCAAGATGAAGTCTCCTTCGATGTGGATCTTTACGTTTTAAGCGTAAATTGCTGGTCTCCTTTAGGTTATATATTCAGTTAACGTTGTACACTCTAACATCAGTTTGTTTTTTCTCCATACTGTTGTCGTTACATTTCCTAAGATGCTGACAAGGAGAATTTGTTTAACAATCAAGAGCTTGTGTAGTTGGTGATCATTTCCTTTTTTCCTGTGACCTTGATGTGTGATTTAGAGATTATATTGTCAGGAGAAGCAGGATGCTAGTCACTCTTAAGGGTCAAAGGGCTAAGTGTGTGAGACAAACAATAGTTCATTGATTTATTTTGTGAAAAAAGCATTAATAATAATCTAATAATTTATTTACTTATATAGCGCCCTTTAACATTATAGGATGATCATTATAGGATTAATTTTAGAATCGTATTTTACAAAGATGAATGACCACAACCTCGCTTAGTGATATGAAACAAATGCTTTTCAGAACATCAGGGGAAACTGGTCAAACAACATGCTACATTACCTTTCTTCTCTGTGTTTATGTGGTTTAAGTTCTTCTTTCTTTGTTGCATTTATAGCTTGCCCACCAAGTGAAGGCAATCTGAGCGATCAAAATTTCAAGATGAAAATGAGAAATTATAAGTCATAAGAACTTTCCATCGAAATAAGGTCTGCACAGCCATGAGTTCAACGATCATTTACAAAGAAGCAGAGGAGTGCTTTGGACTTTCTTTGTTTTTGTCAATAACCATATTTCATCTAGAATTCCAAATTCTGACTGAATTCACTATGTAGAGGGAAGGACACTGTATTTTGTGCCAATCTTACCTGAAGAAAATACCTTTAGTTGTCTTGTTTAAAAGCGTAGAATCCCCGTCCCCGAAGAGATTGACTTTGACAAAAAAGTCAAACATTTTCCAAAACTGAAATGAAAAATTATAAATGGGAGGGTCACAGGCGCAGAATTAATTAAGAAGGAAATCAATACAGCAATATAAAAAAGGAAATTAGAGCAAGAATTCTCGGAATTCGTGGTTTTAGGGTCTTTCAGCGAGATATGACGAGTTTAAGTTCACATCGAAAATTCCTAGGAAATGGCTTGGCGAATTTTGAAGCAGTATTTGGTCCTGAACTGAATTTGAGCAGAGGAACTCTCCTTTGAACTTCAGAGCAAAAATTTGTCCTAAAATTTTGCAAAGTATCCTGATTTTTTTAAAGCTTCTGACGACCATGAGGCTATAAGCATCACTCACATTTTGACAACCTACGCAATGAAACTTTAAGATGCGAGTAAAATGTGTTTGTGTTTGTTTTGATGCCTTCTTAATCACAATGCCTCACTCAAAATATAATGCCAAGTTTAATTTTACTTAGCATGGCTGGGCAAATAATATACCTATCATAACCTACCCCACTTTTGATATCATCAGCAAGATTTCGACAGGGCTGGCACTTCTTCGTGTCGTGCTTAAAAAACTCTTTTGTGAAGTTGCGATTTAAAATAATTCCTGATGCATGGTAATAGACAGATACATTTTCTCCATTACAAAACCCTGCAAAAGACACAACTTTGAGCCAAAGTGTTATTTATATGCAATGCTGCGTGTAAATGGTCTTTTGTTAGGCCGAGGCACTCTCAGCGATTTCAATCACAATTATTTTTCTTTATAAAATGAAATAAATTATTATACACCTATTTGCAAATGCGTTGTCATGGAGTAAAGCAAAAATAATAATAAAAGAGCCATATAGGAATTTATGAGCATATAAAAATATCCTCTGGCTAAATTCCCGGCAGCTGAACTAGTTTCATTGAATTTCCACTAGAAAAACACTTCTGTCAAACTTCTTGAGTGTTTAAGATGTTGTCTATAGACTTCAAGCAATTAAAAAATTGAAAAAAATCTACATGCTAATGTTGTATTATGTTACTTGGCTCTTTTTTTTTTTTATTTTTTTTTTTATTTTTGTCTGACAGTGTTACTGCATAAGGTGTAAATTTGTCTTCTCACTTTGCTAATCCCAGCAGTGTGCAGGATGCATGTCAAATATGAACCTAATGATGAACAGCCCACCATCAAGTCTTTGTAGTTATTAAACAATTCACGCCAGCAAAACATATTAAGTTAAACCGGGTTTAACTGAATGAAAATCAAAAGCAAGATCTGAAAAATAGCCTGGAGTTTTTCATGGGCCAAAAATCGTTGACTGAAAATTGTATACAACGTGTAGTCGTGAATCACATACTCCAAAAGGTATATTCTCCTGAAATCACTTGCCACGTACTAGATTTTACTATTACAAGACTATTGAAAGGTCATGATAAACAGAATTGTGGTCACAGCCAAATATTGTCAAGCATTGTGTATTGCTATTGAACCAGCTGCAGCAGGAATTGTCCCTTACAAAGTATTTTGAGTTCAAATCGCACGTTACAACTTTTTTTTACCATTGTTTCTAACATCTTTATGTGTAATTTACAGTGAGGCGGAAAAAAATTTTTACAGTTGATATTTTGAAGGTCAAGACCGAGTGTGTCGTTTCTTCTGTATTACGTAATACTACGCTATTCGGTTTTCCCTTTCTAAGCAATGTTTTTGCATCTTCAAAATCCTTCCCTTTAACTAAGAAACAATTTGTCAAATCGAAACGACTTGAAATTAAGCAAGATACATTCTTGTATATAGCACGTCCTTCCCTTGATAAATCGTGCAACCACACTTACCTATATGCAGTCCAATTAGAATTCCAATTGGGAAATGCATCATTGACAAATCCAGTAAATCTTCTTAAAAAGTCTTAAGGCCTTCTAAGGAAAGAAGAAGCATTTTCGTCCCTAAAAGATAAGAACTACCCTAAGAGTGCTAAATAAGAAAGTTTAAAACTAATATTCTGTGAATTTCTATATAATTTTGTACTTTATAGTTACTGTAATTTCAAATTTTATCAACACCCTGGTACAATTCCAAACCACTACGTAAAGTACTGTACTAGATGCGACACAAAGGGAGAAAATCGAGTTATTTCGCTAGAAATTCAGTGTTAGTAGATCGAAATTAATTCAAGATGACTAAGTTTTTGGAATGAGAACAGTTTCAATTCCATAGAATCAAACTCCATCCAAATTATTGAAAACCGATCTAGTTGCAGTCCACAGAAACGATGAAATCATGCATTTGAATCAGAGAAATTCAATGTGAGCAGGTCCTGCATTATGCTGAAGAAACTGCTAGAATCCCCAAGTGGACAGTAATTAAAGCGATGCAAACATACCTCAGTGAACTCTCATAAAACTATAATGACATGGCTTTTGCAAGCCTCTTTCTTGTTTCACTCAACCATCACCAGGCTACGCAAATATTGAGTCACTTCAAAGGTGTGAGCTTGTTTTGGAACAAGTAAGGCGTTTTAATCATATGCTTTTGATTTTCAATCCTCATTTTACAAAAGTACTGAGCTTTGGTGCACTGGATGTCAAAATTGGGTTGAAATTCAATGAATTCAAACTGATAATAGAACTTGAGCAATGCACGTCTTATCTTAGTACTGTATCTATTGACACTTTGATTTTCCCTCTGTGAATGTTCCGCACTTAGGTAACTTTTAGAGCTTCGCTGAGACAAAATTCTTAAGGAAAAGTAAACCATATTTTTCTAAGAAATAATTCTCAATATCTTTCAAACCAAGCGAGTTTTCTACAATTTAGGTTAACTGTTAACGTAAGAATTAAATTCATTACTTTTTCAATGTTAACATTAACCGCCCGTTTTCGCTGAATATCGAGTGTGCAACATTATTTGTTCAATTTTAAGCTCTCGAAATGAAACTTTTAAACCTTTTGTAGTGCGTTAATTTTACTACGCTTCTTTAAACAATACTTTAAGTAATAGGCTTAATATCAACTGCCCCTTTTGCCAAGAAATAAAAAATAAACGAAGGGCAGATCGTGTCATTAGAGAAGAAAATATGGTAAAACAACAAATATTACCTTGCTATCTGGCTCGGCTTCAAATCTCACCCAAAAGACAAACTTTGACGAGTAGCCTTCTTTTTCTTTCATTCAGTCAAAGAGAATCAATTTAACAATAAAAAAGGCTCTGCCAAATCATAAGTGTAGAAACAGAGGAACGTTTTGAAAGTAAACTACCGCAATTGCTGATAGGGGCGCGTTCCAAATGGAAGCGCGGGTATGATATAGAAATTGACATCTGTCGATATCTTTATTCGCCTGGCTTACACAAATGAAAATAAAATGAACTTCCAATCCAAAAAAAAAAAAACACTGTACATACATCAACATAATATGTTATGACATGATCAGCGACATTGTCACTAAAAAGACAAAATGACGAACGAAGTTCTCCCCTCATGTGTTCTAAACGATAAAATTTACTATCCGAGAAAACGTCTCATAAAGAACAGCATGGTATATTCTTTTGTAGTTTGTACAAGGGAGCTTTAGCAACTACGACGGCGACGGAAACGAGAACGGCAGAAAACAATAGGCTTAATGCGCAAAAACGATCGCCCTGCAAGTGCGTTTAACATTTTGGTACATTTCTTTGCCGTTCTCGGCAAAACAACGACGTGAAATAACCAAACTTTAGGTTTTCTCGAAAACGTGAGCGCGTGACGGTTAATTTTTCTTTCTTTCTCCTTACTTTAACGCCGTTCGTAGTGATATAGTCCCTGAAAAGTTCGCCAGCATTTTCCAAGTGAAACACATCGGAATAACCTCGAATGAGCTACAAAAACCAAAAGTTAGATTTCGATACGACGTTTTTCGTTGCCGTCGCCATCGTCGTTGCTAAAGCTCCCTTGTATCTTGATTGCGACGTTGAACGACGAGGTGTGAAAATTCGAATTTCGCATAATGCTTTTGAACTTACACTAGAGCAGGCGAGAATGTCTCAAGATTTACTTACTTTTTATGAAATCTTAGATTCTAGCACTGTCAATATTAAATCACGGATAAAGGGACATTCAATCATCGCTCGCTCATGATTTTATCAGCGAGGGAAGAACTTGATTGGAAATACACAAGTTTAGAGAAACAGAGGCTTGAATCCAAGATGACTCCAGATTTCCTTTTATGTTGTAACCACTATAGCTTATGATCTGAACAATTAGACCTTAACCAATAAGCTTTTACCTCAGGTTTGAAGCAGTTTGAGATCTTTCAAGCCTTTCGAAATCCCCCAGGCCGAACCCCTTAAATCATATAATTAACACATAGATTTTCTCATCATTGCCAGATATCAACAAGAATGAGTTCTTGCCAAGTGGAATAAATATTGCTGTATTCAGTCGAAAAAGGGACGTTTATTTCACATTGGTGTTCGTAATTCATAATTATTAGAGCCTGATAGCGTTTTTCCTTTCCGTTTTTTTTCTGTATTTTCTTCTTCTGTTTTCTTACACTAGTAGCATCACAGCCTTGCTAACCCACTGAATTGTGCTATCAACATCTAATCACGAATAAGTTACTTTTCATTTTACCAATAAGGAACTTGGTGCAACGTTTTTTTATTTTTTTCGTTTTTATCGCAAACAAAAGTGTAATGGAAAGAAAAACCCCTTTCATAGAAGGTAATTTACGTGGGTATGTAAGAGAAATTGGGCATGTATTATGGAGTCCAGATGAGGGTATTTCACTCACAGCCAATCTTAAACGAGGATTTTGGTATAAACAGTACGCTTGAGTTAAAAGATTTTCGCCTGGCACCCATCCTTAGCTTAAGGCTCCGCAAAACAAGCTTGCCTGAACTTAACATCTAGGACGAAGTCACGATAAAGAAAAAAAAAATTGAATAACAGGCAATCTGTGCGCTTCATCCATCGAGATGTTGAAATTGTCAGTTTTTTTTTTTTTTTTGTATCATTGTAAAAATCGTTTTTGCCTTTTACGTCTTATATGCTATTTTACATTTAGGCGAAGATTTATGAAAGAACTACATTTATTTTTTTCTCAAGCATCCGAGCGGGCCGGAATCCTAAATCCTCGAACTTGATTGGCTAGTCACAAGTTTATGACCAGCTGGTCCAGCTTTTTACGACAAGGATGACGGGCCTGAATTTTCCCTCGTTGTTGCGATTACGGTTACCGGCGTAGTGAAAAATATGTGACCGAAATATAGCTGTTGTCGAAATGGATTCGGTCAAGAGGACTAAAAATTATGCTCATGTTAATTTCTTTCGTCTTAGGTGCTTTGTATACACACAGGAAGTTAGTTTTCCCACTTCGAAAAGAAGATATCCAAGAAAAAAAACTTAGATTTACAGGTCTCGCTCAGTCCCTATGGGAAAAACTATAACATTGGTTTTGAGTACTAAAGAGCTCAGGCACAGTTTTTTTTCTCATACGGACCTTCCGCCTGGTAAATAATATAGATGTATGTGACTGTGATAAGGTACTGCAGAAAATAGATTCACACTTCAGGTCACAATAAGCCAGGAAAAACATCAATATTATACATTTGTTTTACCAAATACAGCCTTAAGCTTCAGTCAAACCTCGTGCTGTGAATATTAATTTAGAAATTGAAATTCCCCTCTTACCCTGTTTGACTGTTTGTTGTTTCCATGGAAGCTAAATAACAACAACAACAATAACAACAATAACTTCAACATCGATGTCACTGGTGGGGTGAGTTTTTTAATCGTCTTACCCGTGATAGATTATCAGTTATTGCGTGCTGCTAAAGACTTTTAACATTCACTTGCGTGCGTGTTTGATGATGAAATCTAAAGACAGATCAAGCTATAATATAAAATTATTTACCGGTAAACTCCGGAAAAAGCGACTGTTGATGAAAACGAAACTCACTTCGCTTTGCTTTGGCTCTTTTTCATTGTTGGATTTAAGAGAAACCACTTCTACAGTGTATATTAGTGGTATTACACTATTCAAAAGGGAAAAAAAGCAACTTATACATGTTTCCTGCCATTACTTTTAACCTGACGTTCTCAAAAATCGGCAAAAAAAAAAACCTAATTTGGGCCAGAATAAATTCCTGCGTTTCATTCCTTTTAAGTTCAGAGATAGCTAGGAAAAAGATGAACACCAAAAGCAAATTGTGGCATTAATCAAATCGAGGACACTTCGGATCCATTTTAGATATAAATTTAACACTATAGACAATTTTTATCAAAAGCTCCCTTAATGCATTTATCTCAGTTGCGAGATCGCCAACGCGAACGAATATTTAATTATTTTTTTTCCAAACTTACATCAGAGATCTTGTGCGTACTTGTCCTTCAACCAGTTCGTGACTTGAATCAGCGCCAAAATTTTAAATTTTCTTTTTTTATCGATCACGTTTTGGTCTACACGTAACTGAATTGATACGAACTACTGAGAATATCAGAAACTAAGAAAACCTGTAATAGGCTGAAAATAATGATAACTGTTTAAATTTACCTAGCTAATTCTTTAGTGTTTCCGTTTTAATTTTGCAGTCCTTGTCAAGGCGCTGGAGCTACAGTAGCCGTGAGAACATATTTATTGCACTCCTTATCACCTTAATATTCTAGAATCCTCACCACTAATTTCCCTTCATTGCGTTATGGCAAAATTCTCCCCCTTCCCCTCCCAAAAAAAAACCTCAATCCAAACATCCACTGTTTTAGGCTCTTCAACTACAAGCAATTGTGAAAATCGCGCCGGAAAAAAAAATTCTAAGTTGAAAGCTTGGCAACTAAAAAATTTAACAAGGGCCGTACAGAAAGACACAGCTGCAAAAACTGCATCCACTTACCTTTTTAAAAGACACCGAGTGCGATACAATTTCTTACACTTTTTCCATGTACATCACCACATAAGTAATAAAGATTCAATTTTTCAAATAAATTTCTTGATTTAAGTTCTCTAACCTTTTTTTTTTTGTTAACCTTAACTAAACGTAATCGAAATGATAGATACACGGCCAGCAAATTGGAGAGAAGAAAATATTCCGTGGCAGTTACGACATATGCAAGCAGGTGAACACATACATCTTTGTTTGACTGTCAAAACCTCAAAGATTCCCAATATGCGATTGGCCGAGTGATCTTTCTCAGTGAAAGTGCAGTTTACTCTACCGATGACAGTTATTCGATCAAATTTCTTTTAAGTTGCAAGATGCTTGCGGCTGTTTATAGATTACTTAGAGCAAGTGACATGCTTATACGGTCTCTTTGGCGTATAAATTTCATATTCATGTTATATATATCACTTATTCCCGAGTTTGAGGTGAATAACATAAAGTGCAGACCGAGGTTTTCCCACTCGAATTTATGGGCCAGGCACGAAGGGCGCGCGAAGGCCTTAGATCCGTGTGGATCTTTTTTAGGTGCATCAAAAGTTGCGAGTTGTCGAAATTGAGGGTCCTAAGTGAAACAAGGAAGGCAACAGCATCGAAAACGTTGTGAAACAAAGAGATTTAATGAGAAGATCAGTGGATACGTACGCGTTTGTCAAAACTATGTGGATTTTCTGTTATTCATTGTTTCGTTCTACGTTAGGAGAACCTATGCTATTTGCGTCGCTTCTTTCTGGACGCTGTGCGATTTCTTGGCGTGGGAGCCGTCCTGGGGTAGCAGACCACCTACTATAATAAACCAAAACGTAGGCGTAATTCCAACTCGTTTATTGTCTCTAATGTGTAATCGCCTCCTTTTATATTGGTAATATGAGAATCATTAATTTAATCAATCAACTGTCACTGTACAAACAAAACGAAATATCTGGTTTCACAGGTAAAGAAATTGTTCTGGCGTGGGTGCGTCTCCATGTTTCCGACACTCCCCAAAGTTTATTCACTGCGTGAGAAACTTTCAAAATTCACGAAATGAAAATAAATCAATGTTCAATTATTCACGAACTGTTCAATTGTCTGCTGATTTCTCCAACAACCGCTGCGGTGCGTCGAGGTCTCGCAATGTTATCTCGCATAACTTGATTATCTGGTTGAACAATAGTGGGTTGCGTTGAATGTGTGACTTCATTGATCGCCTTTACTTCAATTGGAATCAAATGTTGCACTACTCTTCGAAGATAAACAGGACGTTTATTTCTGCTTGTTGTCTTGACGATAGCGGCACGAATCCTTCCATCGGTTCCAGGAATAAGTTCTTCTACTTTCGCCAGTTTCCAATAACATCTTGTCGTCGAATCGTTCTTCAGCAACACGATATCTCCGATCGATATTTCTCGAGCACCATTTCCCTTGTTTCCGACGCTCGACTGCTCTCGTAAACTAGTAAGATACTCTCTTCTCCATTGCTTAGTTGACTGCTGAAGTAAACTCTTGTGATGTCGAGCTCTTCTTGTTAATGACCTGTAGGTACTAATGATCTCGTAATGTGAGCTGTTTGGCGTTGAGCTGATCCGGCGACCATAGATAAGATCCGAAGGTGTCAAAGGGTAAGAAATTGAATCTGCGTCGTCGTACATGTATGTAATGGGTCTTGTATTGATTACTGACTCGATTTCCACTAGCACAGTTCGGAGTTCTTCGAAATTGAGAGTCGAACGACCAAGGACCTTCTTTAGAGGTCTTTTAATACTACGAACCAATCTCTCCCAAAAACCTCCCCACCACGGGGCCCTTTCATTAATGAAATGCCAGGAAATTCTTTGGTTTACTAGGTATCGCCAAACTTCGTCTGATCGTGCAATCTTGCGTATTTCCTTGCACGAAGACTTGAATGTTTTGGCGTTATCCGATGTAAGAGTCGCGGGTAGACCTCTTCGGCTGGCAAACCGTCTGAAGGCTAGCAGAAAATCTTGAACGTTAAGGCTTCTACATATTTCTAAGTGTACAGCTCTTGTTGACGCGCATGTAAACAAACATATGTAAACCTTCGATTCGTTGCGTTCAACTTCAGGACTCTTGGTTTCGATGAACAGTGGCCCAACAAAGTCGAGACCAACATGCGTAAACGGAGGATCTTCGGATACTCTTTTTTCAGGCAGATCGTTAGGCGGCAGAGAGCTGTAAGGCATGCCTTCGTATTTGCGACATGTTACACATTTTCGAATAAATTTCTTCACGGCTTCTCGTCCACGAAGCACCCAGAACCGTTCCCTTAATGTTGTCAGAGTATCTCGTATTCCACTGTGTTGAGTAGATTCGTGTGACTGCCTTATCAGTAGCTGAACAAATTCATGGCTTGCTGGTAATAGGATAGGTTTCCTTGAATTTCCAGGTAATGGTGAATTGTTCAATCGCCCCTTACATCTAACAACGCCTTCTTGTAGGTATAAGCCAAACTGTGTGACATACGTTGGCGGGGTCGACTTGTGATCTTCGCGCTGAAGGAATTCGATTTCCTTGGTGAACGACGATGCTTGCACTGACTTGATCCAGAGATGCTCGGCTTCCCTTAGATCGGTGGCCTTTAAACGCACTTCTTCTTCGGTACTCTCGTTTTGAACTCGCTTCTTGAGCTTCCTTGCAAACTTGATAACCAGGGCCGTTACACGGAGCAGACTTGTTAAGCTGTGAAAGCGCCTTATGTCGATTATCTGATTGATTCTCCTCTCTGGAGTGTCGTGTGAATTATTCACAAGTGAATGAGTGACAGATGGTGGATTCTTTATAGCTTCTTCAAGAGCAACCTTATCTTCGGATTGCGTCGATCGGTTAACGGGCCATTCAGAATTTGGTTTGTAAAGGAATGCTGCGCCATTCCACCAAGTCGTATCTGTGGAAAGTTCCTTAGCGGACAAACCACGAGAAGGTATATCTGCAGGATTCAATTCGCCCGGGCAATGTCTCCACTCATCCTTCGAGGTCAATTTTCGAATTTCTTCCACACGATGTTGGACGTACTGTTTCCATACTCGCTTGTTTTTGATCCAGCACAAGGCAGTCATCGAGTCGGTCCAATTGATTGTTTTCAATTGTTTTTCGTTAGAACTGAATTTGTGAACAAGTCGTGCGAGGAGAACTGCTCCCAGTAATTCCAGCCTCGGGATAGACTGTTTCTTCAACGGCGCTACTCGTGATTTTGAGGCAACCAAACGAACGTCAACTCGTCCGTCTTGATAGAGTGAACGCATGAAAATGACTGCTGCATACGCACGATGAGAGGCGTCGCTGAAACCATGAAACTCTATTTCTACAGGTCGTGACTGAAAATAACAACGCCGAATTCGTACATTGCTGAGGCATTTCAATTCTTCAAGTAGCGTATTCCAAGTGATGAGCAAAGTTCCCTTTAAATCGCTATCCCAGTCGATTTTGTCTAGGCAAAGTTCTTGAAACAAGATTTTCATTGCAACGGTGAAAGGTGTCAGAAATCCAATGGGATCGAATATCTTGGCCGTCAGTTTCAGAACTGAACGTTTTGTTGCCGGAAGTGAACTGCCATATTTGTACAATTCTGTGAGATCGAAGAAAAACTCATCAGACGCAGTGTCCCAATTAAGTCCTAGAACCTTGACAATCGTGTCGTTCTTCACTTCAGAGCTTCTAGGTGTAGTCGATAATTTGGCGTATGACTCGTCGTCTTCTGTCGTAATATCTTGATTCGATTGGGTTCCGCTTGAATTTTCAACACTCTCGATCGCTCTCAACAGGGTGCGCGAGTTTGAATTCCATTTTCTGAGGTTGAATCCGCCTTCGGCCATGATTTGCTTTGATTTCTTGTAGACGACGAGAGCCTCCTCGTCAGTTTCTGTTCCGGTAATCAGGTCGTCAACGTACAAAGACCTTTCTAACATTTCCGCCATCTCCGGTTCGCTTTGCTTATACAAACGCAAATGATGCCTTATTGTGGCTCCCAGGATCGAAGGCGAAGGGCGTAGACCGAAGACAAGTCGGTTGAATCGAAACTCTGCGATCTCTGGTTTCTTCGCGAACGGATCTTCGAACCATAGAAATCGGAGCATGTCTCGATCTTCTTGTTTGATGCCCACCATCAAAAATGCCTTCTCAATATCTGCAGTAAGCCCGATGGCATTCCAGCGAAACTTAGTTAACATGTCGAAGATATGGGGAATATAATTGTCTCCAACTTCTAAACAATCGTTCAGAGAGCGTTCTTCCTTAGAATTCTTGGCTGATCCATCGTAAACGATGCGAACCTTTGTCGTTTCTCTATCCTTTCGTACAACAGCGTGGTGAGGTGAATAATAAACCCTCCTTTTATTGAGCTCGTTCGTATTGTTCAAATTTGGCACCTTTTCGACGATTTCCGTTCGCGTTTGCTCTTGTATAATCTTGTCATATTCGTGAAGTAAATTCGGCTCGTGTTTTAATTTATGATGCAAAGATCGCAGACGCGTTTCACAAATTCGATAATTGGTTGTACACGGCAAGCAGTCTTCCTTCCATGGGAGAGCAACTTCGTACTGACGACCATTAAAAAAGATTTCTTCGCTTAGCTTAGCCTTAAGTGTCAAATGTGTTGCGGATTGGATGTCGTCTGTGATTCCGATGCTTTCGGTTTCCCAGAACCTTTTCAGCATATTCGTGATCTCTTCAGCTTCATTCGTTTCGTTTAACAATGGTTTACCAGAGATGATAAGATTCGAGACGACATTGGAAATTTCATGGACATGTTGCTCTTCGGTAGGGCCTGACAGAAGCCAACCAAACTTGCTGTTGATGGCTATGGGACCAAATTCACCGCGGATTGACTCTCCAGTGACAATGTCCCAGTAATGATCTGAGCCAATGAGAATGTCAATGGAGTCTAGGTCGTACGCAGAACGGTCAGCTAGATCTAAATCTAACAAATGTGGGTATTTCGTGACGTCTATTCTCTTAGGAAGTGGCGAACAAATGACTGGAAAATTAAGCGCTGAAATCTCCACGTACTCATCTTTATTGCTTCTTAGTGGCAAAGTAACAACTTGACATTTTTGTTTACGATAAGCGTTTTCACCAAACGTGTTAAGGTGAAGGGTCTCAGTGGACGTTGCAGTTAATCCCAGCTTCGCTTTGATGTGGTCGGTGACGTATGAACGTTGGCTGCCATTGTCGAACAAAATTCGTACGGGAATGGACTTGGATCGGTCTTCGTTTGTAGCTATCGCGGTAGCAGTTTGTAACAAAATGCTCCCCTTGGCCCTCGCGGTCGACGTTGCGGTTACAGTGCTCCCCAAGGATGGAGTTTCATTTCCTTCTTCAGGTTTTGTTGCGTGGTCTATTTCAATCGTAATTGGTTCTCTGGTGTGACTCACAAGAGTCGAGTTTTGTCCTTCCCTTGAATTGTGATCGTTCAAACCAGACGTATCGGGGCTGTGATCGGGGTTCTTTGGCACAAATTTTCGGCAAATCGACTGATGATGATGGCCCTGACATCGTCGACAGTTCCTTTTGCATGAGCCACCATGGTGATCAGGTTTCAAACAAACGAAGCATCTTCGACTCTTTCTCAGGATTTCGAAACGAGCAAGAGGGTCACTCACATTTTCACATGAAGCAGAGTAATGTAATCCACCACAATAAACGCATTTAATTTGATTTCCCGAAGACGAAAATCGTTTGCCATCTTGAGACAAAAGCGCATTTGTGGTCGGCGTTTTATGATGATTAGGGTGGAGTTTCTCAAGGCTCACGTTAGTCTTCACACCTTCACTAATCTCGCGTGCCTCAACTTCCTGACGGATCACTTCTAACAGGTCGGACATCTCCCACACCTCCTTCGCGGTATTTCTAGCTACTTGAATTCTAATTTCATGAGGTAGCTTTGACATGATCACAGGAATCAATAAACTCCCATACTGGTGAGAACTTACACCCAACGATTCCAAACCTCTTATGTTAATGCTGATTTTGTCATAAACGAGACGAAGTTGGGCCGCTTTATCGCTAGTACATGCTGGAATTTTAAGCATTTCATCCATATGAGTCGATATTATGTTTTGCACTCTGCCGAAGCGTTTGTGTAATATCTCGATGGCAGACTTGTAGTTGGCTTCAGTTCTAGTTAGCCCTTGAATCGCTCTTGCTGCCTGTCCCTCCAACAGTGAATGCAAGTGATTAAATTTGTCGATTAAACTCAAATGAGGATTGGCGTGTATGGCGCTGTTAAAGCTGTCCCAGAAACCTTGCCATTGCGTAATTTCTCCTCTAAATTTCGGTAACACTAGTTTAGGTAATTTTGCTCTAGGCTGATAAGCCACTGAATTAGCGTTCATGCCAAAGTTAGTATGTAAATGAGAGCCCATACCTGAATTTCCTGATGATTGCATGTTTTCAGCGTGGGAAGTTGAAGCGACGTCAAAAGAATGAAATCCACCATAAGCTGCACTCCCGGGCGATTGGAGTTGAACATTATTTTTAGAAGCCAAAGTCGAAGTTCCATTTGTTCCAGAAGGCGTAATCGATTGTTGAGAACCAGGGGGCGTAGTATCGTCGATATTCGTTGTTGGGACAACCGAAAGTCCGTCATTGTTATCCATTAAACCAGTCGCTTCATTTATGACTAGCAATAGATCAATTACGCGTGAATTGATTTCATCCGATTCTTCTATTTCGGCTTCGACATCTTCCACCGCGCAAGTCTCTATGATTTCTTCGTCGAGTGTTTTTACCAAATTTAACTTCTCGTCTAGAGAAGCAGCAATAGCCTTCAGGCGTTTCTTATCACTCGTTTCAGCCTTGAGAAGACCATCCGCTTCATTCATTAGTTTTGTCATAACAGTCCTATTTCCACCTCGTTTGGCGCGAGTACGTGGTAGTTTTTCGGCCATTTCGTGTCTTATGTCTCAGGGTATCAATGCCCCACGTTGGGCGCCATATAATAAACCAAAACGTAGGCGTAATTCCAACTCGTTTATTGTCTCTAATGTGTAATCGCCTCCTTTTATATTGGTAATATGAGAATCATTAATTTAATCAATCAACTGTCACTGTACAAACAAAACGAAATATCTGGTTTCACAGGTAAAGAAATTGTTCTGGCGTGGGTGCGTCTCCATGTTTCCGACCCTACCTCGATTTCATACAATAGCTTTGAATGTTACCCACTAAGTTCACTTGTTTTCTAATTTTTACATGTTTAAGAATTACAGTAGCGGCCCTTTAATCATTGAGGGGGCTGCAAATGTTGAGATTTGAAGCTAGCCATAAATTTAATCACTTCCATTGAAATATCATTACTTTTCTAGCTTTGCGGAAGCTTTTTTTAATCTTCATTTTATGTGGAAATAACTGAGAATTCTAAAAAATCATAAAATGAGTCAAAGCCATTGCAAAAGTAAACAAAATGCTTTCCATGATAGTTGACTGGGCAGCGGTGTGGCCGGTTTTATTGTTGTTGTTATGATTATTGTTGTCGTTATTGTTCCTCAAAAGCTGCAAGTAGTCAGAGACTAGGTTTCCGGGAATTTCCTGAGGAAATGAAAGATCACTTTTTAAATACTTAACAAAGTGTAATAATAAATGATTTAAAAGATGCACAAACTTGTTGCCACGTACCTGGGTTATTATATTTCTTTACCAAACGCTCTGACTTTAGCAAAATATCTCGAATTGTGACCCCAAACTTAAGCGATTCATCCTTATTGTCTCTTTACTTGTATGTATTCAAAACCAAACGTGAAACATTTCACAACGTATAAAAAGGTTTAGAATTCGTTATTTGATCTAATAACAATGTCTTGCTTACAATAAAACAGTTGCACTACATTATTTATATTAAACAAAGCTAGCTTAATAACTGAAAAAAAATAAAGTTACAAGGCAACATAGAGAATGAACGACAGGTTAAATAGATATGTCTAATTTTACCTATATTCTCTGTTAAACTATTTGTTTTTTTTCCTACCTCCACTTGTCCTAGGTCAGTGCTTTTTAAAAATGCTTTGATAGCTTATTGGTTTCTCTGGAAATTTGGAGCTCAATTTTTTAATACTCCTAGTTCGAGCAATGAAACGTTGAAACGTGGGAAAACTATTTTGGCACCCTTTAGAGTAAATGTAATATTTTCCTAGTGACCAGATATGATTAATCATTATGGTGCCCCCACCTTGAAACTGAAAGCTGTGTTGTTTAGAAAAACTGTGGGATACAGTTGAAAATGAACTATTATTCTGAGGTACTGCCAACAGGGATTTTGTATTCCTTATTTAAGTACAGGTAAATCGTTGGACTGGTAGGTCATGTTTACATCCAGTCGTATCACCATGATGAAGAACACACCACTATAATGAAAAATATATAAAAAAAGACTGAACGAGAGAGATTCCTGATGTACTCATCCAGGGGTAATCATTGCTTACCTTTCCTCTTTTTCTACTTTAGGGGGAAATTTAGTTGCTTATGTTCCGTTGATATCGGGTCCACCAACTGATGGAGGTCTGAAGAACAAAGAAAGGCCACAAGAAAGTTTACGAACGTAAAAAATTAATAGATCGCGCTAACTGACAAACTTGGAGACTGTAGTCTAAATGTTTTAGTGTAGACCAACCGTTGTGTAGCTCAAACGCATGCGCTAAACACAGGAGAGAGACAGACTTCCAGCAAAGAAGGAAAAAAGAAGCAAAACAAAACATGAAATCGAACAGACAACAACAACAAAAACAACAAGGAAACAAACATGAAAACAAACGATTGCATTGCACTGATTGTGGTCTTTCTCCCTACCTGAAGAAAACGCCCTCTGAAGTCTTATTTAGTGAGGACGAATCTCCGAAAAGGCCCTTTTGACAAAAAAGTCAAAACTTTTCCAAAACTTAAGAGTTAAAGAAGAGATAAATAATTGGTGGATCGATGAGAATAATAGGAGAAGTATTTAAAGCTTAACAGGACAAAAATTCACAGTTTTGATACGGATAAAAATTACTCACTCCAGTCTTGATATCATTAGCAAGAGTGTTGCATGGCCTGCAAACTCTCTGATCTTCCAGAAAGAAATCTTTTGTGAAGTTGTGATTTAAAGCCACTCCAGAGGCATGATAATGGACGGACACAATTTCACCTTGACAGAAACCTATTGCAATTTAGACATAACGAAGATTAAACTTAAGACGTTTTCACGTGTATTTCCTTGAAGAAACGTACACTCTGTAGTAAGGCCCCTCCCCGTACAAGCACCTGCCCCAAAGGCCGTAATGTCCGACAAGCGCCCCTTTAGCTTTAACTACAGCGGAATCAGCACAGGATAATAACTAATGCGCCCTCCTTGCAATAAGCCGCCTCCCCCCAACTCTTTAAGCCGAAATTTTAAATGAGAGCCTGGTTCTTTACAATACCAATCTTGGAGACATGTGGACGTCGGCTTTTTAAAATCGAATGTAAGCCTCGCCCAAAAAAGTGAGTACACTTTTTACAGGGAAAAGGTTTGTTTGAAAGAGCTCGAGCGTAAAGGCTGGTCTCTTTAAATAAGCATTTTAAATAAGCAAATAAATAAGTCTAAATAAGTCTCTTTAAATAAGTCTCTTTAAATAAGCATTTCACACAAGAAAAACATTTGCTTACGACCCATAGTTGTGGGTTAATTAACCAAAACCTTTTTCTCTCTCTTCCTTTTCTTTCTTTCATTGGGTAAGTTCCGCTCACTTAATTACATGGCATAGCGAATGTATCGCGAATAAGCGCATCATTTTTGCAAGTGCTGTCAGACACGATCAAAACGACAAAGTAAACAAAGTAGCCAGTAACACTTAATTCAGTGTAAGAATCTCATTATCTATTCTGAGCACATACCTATGGGCATGGAAACGGAAAGGAGAAGAGTAAAATGTGATACCAACGCCTTCATCTTCTGATGACACACTAACGTCTAAAACACAAACACACCTGATCTAGTTCAAGATATCCAACTATCTTCAGAATGGAGAAAAATTCTCCAATGTGAAGGAGGCTATGATATACCATTCTAATAGGGAAGAAACACCCAGAAGAGGCGATAATAACCCAAAGAGGAACGAAAGTAGCTAGGTTTGTAGACAATTGTCTTAATCACAAAATTGAAACTGATTTAAGCCAAAAATTTTCAAGGTATGAAAACTCTATGTCCTCGTGACTGACCGTTCAAGTGCGCGCGTGCACCTACTATAACATATAACATTTCATGTTGGTATGTTGGAGTCCTAATCTGGTGGTCAGGGCTGAGCAATTGGCAACGTAACCAAGGAAACACCTTCACACCCGCCGAAGACGTGCGTATTCAAAGCACAAAATATCTCTTGTTAACCGAATTCGAGATCCGAGCTGTACGTTACGGTACAGAGATATTTGCCACATCTCAGTTGTGTTTCTAACGCGCTTGGGAAACGATTTCAAGTCACGTACAAGGGTTTCAACTGTACTGAGTGAGACACACTTGTTGGGGGCGGGGGGGACAGGGGGACGAGAGCCCGGGAGAACAAGGGGCGGGAGAGGGAGGGAAGCGGGAGAACAAGGGGGGGGGGGGGAAGCGGTATCTACATGAGGGCGGGAACCGGGAGCAGAAATAAATAAGGCGATAGTTTGTTGTTTATTACTGGGTATTACTCAGTCATAAACACTTATCTAGCAAGGTTTTGAAAGTTTCAGTTTACATCTACCAATGCTTAAAAACATTTTTGGAGGCAAGAAAGCGTAAATTTGTACCCGGGCTGAAAAACCGCATTACTTCCGGTATATTGTGAATCCCTTCAAATTGATTATGTCATTAGTCATGAGATAGAAAAGAAAGAAAAGTTACGTTAATTGTGAAATTGGTGAAGATTCGATACGATTATTCAACGGTCGTTTAGAGTAGCTAAAGAAAGATTTTGCCAGATCCTTTCAGACTGGCGAGGGGAATGTGATTTAGAAATAAATGAAACTGAAGAAAATCAAGAATGTTATCTTGACTCGGAGGAAAAAGAGGCTCTAACCAAAATTTGGAGTAGGAAGAGGTCAGTGCGGCCTCCCCGGCGCATGGAAGACTTTTTTCTAACCGCAAAGGTTAAAAGACGATTTCAACCCATCGAACAAATCTGATAATCGGTCGAACAAGACTGTTCAATCATGAGTCACTAGCAATTAAACTGAACGCTCAAAATGCAAACGGTTCAACAATTGATGTAATAACTACGAATACTTAGTCCTACTCACGTCAAAAAGGGAAAGCAAGCGCTGAATACAGAAGCAAACTCTAAGCGTTACGTCTACCTCTTGATTTTTTCATTTGATTTTGAATTAGCTATTACATCACATAGTGAGCTGAGACTTTCGCCTCTATGACGAGATGTCAGAAGCGATGATCAAACTGTGATAGCCCAGTTAGTGAAACTTAGTTTAGTAAGAAAACTGACCAGTAGTAGCTTTCATCGGGAACTAATGATCCCCAGTCAAAACAAAGGCCAGCCGAAACGAACAAGAATACTAGCTTTTACCTCTGTTTGAAAGTTAAAACCGGGTGTCTGATCCTCTTAATTAACCTGAAGACGGGAGCAACACAATGGAGGGCGGGAGTCGGGAACAAGGGGGCACACGAGTACGGGAGGCGGGAGAGCGTGGCACGGGAAGCAGGAGACTCCGACCCCCTGTTCCCCCCCCCCCCCCCCACCCACCACTTCGAAAGAAAAACTGGTCAATTTGAAATCCCAGCTCTTTTAGTCGTCGGCTCGTTTTAAAATATCTAAAGAAAAAAAAAATTTAGAGAATACTAGGAATTATTTACAGATGGCAAATAAAGCTTACATGTATTTCTAAAACATCATCAACGGGGATAAGATCGGCTCCTAATGTCCCCGACACCGATGTCACAATGAAAAGTGATAACCACCAAACTCGGTACTTGACTGGCTTTATCTTTCTAACTTTTATGCTTCAAGCATGAAATGAAACATAAGTAAACCAATTTCCCTAGAAATTTCCAAAACCGAGGGGTACGAGCGATTACTGGAATGAATAGCAGAGAGAAGCCCGTTAATATCGACAATAGCAGCGCGCGCCGTGACGGAGAGGCAAAACAAACTGTTATAAACGATGCGATGGGATATAAGAATAGATGATCTATGATTTTGGAATTCATTGGACAGATTTTTTTCTTTTCAAATGTTTAGGTGAATCAGAAGTAAACAATGTCGATGTTGATCCGTCAAAATTTAGTGCATATTTTCTAGGTTATACAAGGTCGCTTGTTAGCTTATTTTATCTACATTCATTCAGATTTAACCTATCCGTGACAGGTAAGGTTAGACACTAGAGCAAAGAAAAACACTGAAGACAATGAGAGCTGACTAATTATTTCTTTTTTGAAATAATCCCAGCTACGTCCAATTGGATTAATTTGCTCTTGTGTGAAAATGCATGAGAGCACCAGACAAAGTTTTGCCTAGAGTCAGATGAGTTTACTTAACTTGTTTGTAAATCTAATTTTGACAAGCAAGCTCTTCTTCTTGTCAAGACTTGTTCTCAAGAAGCTAAAAATTCTGAAAGAAAACTGTTTTTATTCCGATGGGACAGTTTTAAATCTAGCTTTAAAGCATGACCGCAAAAGGCGACATATATCACAACTGTCCCAGTTATTATTCGCAGTTACAGTTTCTGTACCCTCTTCCATTTACAATAATGCCAAAAAGGAATCCTTGACGTTATCAGTTCAAAATTATTTGGTTCCCTTGCTGATGAGCAAAAAACATATATCTTGCGTATATGAAAGGTTCTTCCCCGGTTGAACTTCCAAATACTATAAACCTGGTGCATTGTAGGGTGTCCTATATCGCTAAACGAGTTTTCTGTGGCTTATTCTGACGTACGAGTCTACACAAGGGAGCTCCATTCTCATCAATTTGTCTCATGCCTGAATCAACGTATAACAATCTATCTGTAAACTTCTACTAATCTGTGTGATAGATATCTTTAAGCAGGCAAAACGAACTAAATATGTGCAAGTCGAGCTCGCCAGTAAAATGTTTTGGACTATGAAGCAGAGGAACAAGCCAACGCAAGTAGCGATTACCTGATGTGTACCTAACAATGTGTTCATGATACGACCGATGATTGATACTTACGTAGTTAGAACGACATTAAAACTACACAACATGAAAGAAGTCAGAGTTTCTATCGAACAGTTGGGACAACAGGGGGCAAATAGCTTGAACAAAGTCGCTAAGCGAAGAGTACTATGGCTCAGTTCTTCAAAAGGCTGATTAGCGCTAACCCAGGGTTAAATTTTAATCGGGACTCTTTATTACTTTGTTCAATAGCCTTTCTCGGATAATTTTCTCTATTCTTTGAAGGACATTCAGTCATCAAACTGCAGACAAAAATAATTGTACTGAGTTTTCTTTTAAAGCTCTCAGATCTTAAATCTGATTTCACAATAACCCTGGGCTATCTTAGCCCACCTTTGAACAACCCAACCCAGAAGTCTTGCATCTCAATAACTTCTTCTTTAATGTACCGTTGATTTGTTGTTACGACGTCTGCTAACTCCGCCCATTCCGACTTCCATTTCAATTGCCAAAAAGATTGACGATTACATTCTATTTAGTTGTGTTTTCTTAACCTTGGGAGTCGACATCACGCCTACGTATACCTTGGGTAAACCGAAAAAAAAAATTATCAGTTAAATCCTTTGAAAGATAATAAATATGGTATATTTTACAGGAATTTTTACGTATTTTGTCTCTGCATTGTTGCAAAACTTCTGCACTTATTTTGAAAAGGATTTATTTTGTTATATTTTTGTGGGATCATTCCACCTTGTTCTAAAAGAAAAGGCAGCGAAATCAGATGTTAATTTTGCCATTTGCCTTTGGTTTAACAAAGCGTGTGTCTAGCGAATGGTGCTAGTAATTTTTAGGGGCGAAAAACCCCCGTGCAATTAGATACGGGCCAATCAGGAAAGAGTTCCGTAACCTACGCACACAAGTTTTAAAACGACGCACTCTTTGAAGTTATCATTCTACGTCAGTGAATAGCTGTGGTCACAAGTTTTTCCCTTACACAGTATTTAGTTCGTTGGAAGCCTTCTCTCGTTTTGTCATACTTAAGTGACGCGATACGTATCATTTCTAGCAACGGACTTAAGCGGGTAAGTGTTTGTCGACGCTTACGAAAGCAAGCAAAACTTTGTAAACTAATTCTCAAAGAAAGTTAGGCTGTGTACAGATTTAAGAGAGTTCTAGGTCGATGCGTCGTTCCATAAAATCCTTTCAATTAATTCGTTCCAGATGCTTGTATTTGTGCCCAGAAGCAGTAACATTTTCGTTACGGTAAAGTAACTTAAATTTAGCAAAATCAGTCTTCCTTTAAATTCTTCTTTAAAATTGTTATCACGCCGTAAATCGTTATTAATTGTTCGTCTTCTTCGCTAAAATTCCACATGGAAAGTAACGCCCTAGTTCGTGGCGTTAGTTTCAAACACTGTACGTAATAAGTAATGACCAGCTCGAGTGAATTAAGAAATTGTTAGAACAGAGTTGCAATCAGATACTAAGAATTCCATGGTCTTAAACCCTTAGTATCTCAAGATCTGATCATTAATTCTCCCCTCTAAATGCTAAACATTTCCTTGTAAATCAGTTACGAGAATTTGATGTTAGATCAAGATAAAAACTTCTTCCTTATAAGTTTGAGTATTCTCATTACCTATTTGCTGGATGAAGTCTCTATATTACAAGGAGAAGTTAAATGTTAATCACATCTTAGAGTTAAAGGGTGAGCCATTCATTGTGACAAGTGAAAAACTAGGTTCACGTACACCTGTGGATTTTTTTTCTATTTAATTGAAACATCCAAGCACTCTGAATGATAAAACTTCAGTAATACGTTGATGATCAACAAAGGTTTGCAATTCTTCTGATATTTTAGAAGAAAGGCCCTTTTTCAAAGCAAGTTTTAATTTTCTGACATTTATATACGTATGACGAAAAGCCCTTCTTTATATTGCTCTACAGTATTTTACAACTTCATATCTTGTTTACACTTGGCTGGCATTTCTGTTATTTGCCTAAGGTTTCATTTGCCTGTTTGTTGTATATTTTCGAGGCCTGAAATGATGTGATAATCTGCAAACGTTTGAACAAATAGGTTCTACACAAAGATAAATAAAAATTTTCGCAAAGCAAGAGTTCCCTATAACCCCATACATTAACTATGCATAGAGTATTGCAAAGAAACCTTTAAATTTAGTCTTTATGAAATGCATGCATAATTAATGTATGCGATTATATGGTACTCTTTCCGTTTCGCAAGGAAAGATTTAGGATAAGCCTGGATGTTATTCCCATCACTATCAGGTGAGATGGCTGTTATTTAAAATTTGGGGGGGATTTCGTTTTCAGACATCAGTCATTTTTTTTATCCCTTAGAAGCCTACAAGTTACTAGCATTTTATTTTTCCATATAGCATCACTCCTTTGTCACAATTAAGGTCACAAGAATAACGGAAATAATCACCAACAAACAAAGCTCATGATTGTTAAAAAAAAATTACTCTTAAGAAATGTAAGGGGAGACAATAAAGAGAGTATGAACACCAATGCAAAGGTATAAATGGTTATGGAGAGACTCTGGAAACATGATCTAAATTCATTTGATATAATTAACCTTACCAATTTTGTAACGTCTTACCAAAAGTGGTTAACAGACAATCTCTATTCAGTTCTTCTTACATGTGTAATTATTGCGAATTAAGAATATAATTATCTTGCAATATTTTCCCACCCACTCTGGACCACGATAATTTCATGTTTGATTTATTTCACTTTAATATTTCTCATTTCAAGCTCTCTCGTTCAGTCCTATACGACTTTCTCCAGTCCTAACACAACTCAGTCCAATACAGCCTAGTTTATCCTAGTTCACTCAACTCTACTCCAGTCCAGTCCAGTCCAGTCCAGTACAATTCAGTTCAATAAAAGAGCACCCAACACAAATCAGCAAAAAACACAACCCATTTTATCTCAGTTCACTCCAGTCCAGTCCAGTACAGTTCAGTTCAATAAAAGAACAGATTAATGCGCCTTTAGTCCAATCCTCAGCGTCCAGTTCTATCCGGTCCAGTCCGATCCAGTCCAGTCCGTTCCATTCCTTTCCATGGGGTCTAGTCCATCATCACAAGACAAGTACTGACTCTCGTTACCAGTGCGACTCGCATTAGGAAGGGGAAAGCGTGGTAAAGAGAAGGGCCAACGCTCCATTGGGTTTTTTCTTCTCTTCCTTTCTGTTGCATGCGAGGAGGCTGGGAACAGATCAGTTACAAGACGCTGATATCCAGTTGGTTAGTAAATTTCTTTGTGGGTTGGATTGAGGGATGGTTAATGAATAGTGCGCTGGTTGATCCTTAACTCCAAATTCTACCAGAAGTTGACATACTTCTGATTCGGCACAGAATAGTTAAAGTGAAAAACTTAGCTAGCTTACGTATGATGGACGATCCTCGCAGTAGATAGCGCTATTTGAGCAATAGCGAAATTCAGACCTGAAAAAAATCAGGCCTGTACGGGACTCGAACCACTGACCTCTGCGATACTAGCGCAGCGCTCTAACTGCGAGGATCGTCCATCATACGTATCAAATACCGCAGTTCAAAATATATGATTTTCATATATTTATTCTATCTCATTTATCACTTTCACGGGTTCATTACGAATCAACTTAACGGCCTGCTCTCAGTTGGCTTGTTAGCTCAATTGGTTAGAGCGCTGCACTAGTATCGCAGAGGTCAGTGGTTCGAGTCCCGTACAGGCCTGATTTTTTTTTAGGTCTGAATTTCGCTATTGCTCAAATAGCGCTATCTACTGCGAGGATCGTCCATCATACGTATCAAATACCGCAGTTCAAAATATATGATTTTCATATATTTATTCTATCTCATTTATCACTTTCACGGGTTCATTACGAATCAACTTAACGGCCTGCTCTCAGTTGGCTTGTTAGCTCAATTGGTTAGAGCGCTGCACTAGTATCGCAGAGGTCAGTGGTTCGAGTCCCGTACAGGCCTGATTTTTTTCAGGTCTGAATTTCGCTATTGCTCAAATAGCGCTATCTACTGCGAGGATCGTCCATCATACGTATCAAATACCGCAGTTCAAAATATATGATTTTCATATATTTATTCTATCTCATTTATCACTTTCACGGGTTCATTACGAATCAACTTAACGGCCTGCTCTCAGTTGGCTTGTTAGCTCAATTGGTTAGAGCGCTGCACTAGTATCGCAGAGGTCAGTGGTTCGAGTCCCGTACAGGCCTGATTTTTTTCAGGTCTGAATTTCGCTATTGCTCAAATAGCGCTATCTACTGCGAGGATCGTCCATCATACGTATCAAATACCGCAGTTCAAAATATATGATTTTCATATATTTATTCTATCTCACTTAGCTAGCTTAGTTAGCGGGTCCTATTGGGGTCGGGCGGGATCCTCCCTCCAAAGTTTTCCTTTGGGTTTTTCTTTTCATCGAATAGTGTTCGGCGTATTCTCGGCTAATGATCGTTTCTTCTTCATCGCATCTATTCGTGATCACGATTTCGGTTTCGTTTATACTTCGGCTCTTCATCATCAAGTCTTTCGGTGTTCATCAGCTGCTCGTGGACTTTTGTATGCGTCTCCTCCCCATAGTTGCTTCAACTGCGGCCAATTACATTATCAGTTTCACTTGATTGCAGGAATCTTACACAATGTGATCGAGTAAGACTGTCCAACAGAAGAAACTGTTTGGCTCAAAGGTTCAACCAGATCTTAGTGTTATTATAGGAAATCGGAGTTAAGCAATTAGGCTGTGAGGGTAAAGCCATTTTCGCTTCTCTCCACAGGCTTTGTGGCTTATCTTTTGGTTACAGGAAGTCAGCCGTCAGTGGAGGCTCACTTTTATGAGCGTAGATCAGCTAGATTTTATTTAGAAGGGGATTATGGGAAAAGTGCACACACTGTTAGAACATAGGCAGTTCTCCGACACCAGCTAATATCACATGGACGGATGGATGACGATGCAATAAGCGATTAGCTGGAAAAGAAAATTTCTTCGTTTGTAGTTTTTTCCATTCTTGTAGCTTTACTGTTATTTTCAAGGCCAAATAAATATTACCAACATGCGTTGTCAACGCGAAGATCATCTGCAGCTGGAAATAGGAAGAAGTGCAGATAGAAAAGATATCAAAAAGAATAAATTAGATCAGAGTTTTTCCAGATTTTTAAGTCTCACAGACAGCGATATTTGAAAGAGCGTGTAAAACGTTTTCGAGGGGGGCATTGGGGTTTGCGGTTTTGCGGTTCTGGGGATTTTTTTAGATCGGTTTCTCGGTTTTTGTGCCAAAAAACGTCGGTTTTTCGGTTTTGTTATTCATTACGTTTTGTAGATTTTCCTTTTTCAGTATTTGGTTTTCGGTTTTCGTCAAGAATTTTAACGGGTACTCGGATTTGGTATCCGATGTCGTTTATCGGTTTTTCACATTGGGCTTCCGGTTTCTCTTCGATCTGAGCAGCAGTTATACGCCTCTGCTGATCTCGAATAGCCGCGAAACCTATGTTGCTCCACTTGTAACCACAATATTAGATCGATTAGGATTTTGACAACTGAAATGTGCATATTTATCGGTTTGGACGGTTTTGCATGCGGTTTTCGGTTTTGATCGAGTTTTTTTGCGGTTTTGCGGTTTCTGAAAGACCCCAGTGCCCCCCTCGTTTTCCTCCCCCCCCCCCCACCTCTGAAGAATTGAAATAAAGATGTTTTCCTGCAACCTATCCCTTTTTCTTCAGTAGAGGGTCTGGATCGAATGTAAACACTAACAGCTGACAGTTCTAAATCAATTGCTATTCTTAAGCCGCGAAATTTCAATCAGACGAGACATTTAGATCGTTCGTAGCCACTTTTCAAGCCACTGACTCTTTTTCCTCCAGTGATTTGAATTTCTCACGCCTTACTCTTACGATTTGGACCATTTGTCAGTTGTCCAAGTTGACTTCGCTTCAGACCCTTTTGCCACAGAGCATTTTGCGAAGTGCAGCAAAGTCCATTTTAACCCATTTCAGTAAAGTGCAGCTGTTCAGAACAGCCCAGTCATGTCAAGTTCGCTGCAATGCAGTCAAGTGTAGTGCAGTGCAGTGCAGTGCATAACAGCCCGGCCAAGTCGAATCAATTTCAATCATGCGCTGTGCATTCTAGACCAGACCAGTCCAGTCCACCTTACTACACTCCAGTAGTCGAGAACAGCTCACTGCAGTCAAGTCTAGTGCAATACAGTCCAGCTTGGTCAAGTGAAGTTCAATCCAGTACATTGCAGTCCAGTCAAGTACTTGTGCCCAGTGCATTCAAATGTAATTTAGTAAAGTACAGTCCAGAACAGCCTAGTGCAGTCAAGTAAAATTCAGAGTGGTGCAGTCTAGAACAATCCAGAGAGGGAAAGAGCAATGCTAAGCATTGTAGTCAAATCCAGTCAGTTGCGTCCAATCCAGTCTGGTCTGCGACGATTATGCTAGCCTAATAAAGAATGCCTACATACGCTGTCGTTAAGAGATATTTGCTAGATGAAAGCCAGACATTTAAAATAAACCAAAGTAATTAAACAATAAATAAACTAGATAAGACTTAAATCGATTGAAAAATTGATTACTTAATAGATGAATATAAATTTATAGTATGATAAAATGCATTTATGATATTCGGCGCAGAATATTTCAATGAAACACAGCGTTGTCTAAAAAGGTTTCCAGGGCTTGTTTCTCCCAGGACTTAGCTTTCACCAGACACCAGCTGATCAACGGAAAGACGCAGGGAACCACGGGGTCACCCAGTGAAACCGTTGTTGTCTGCGTTACACCGGGACATCAATGAAACAGGACTGGGTAATAATAGTAATAATCAAGCTGACGCCAATCTCATCATGGTCAAGACGGCGAAAAGCTTTTTTGGTTTCCGTGACTTCAAGAATTTGCGATGGAATATTAAGGCTATTTAGCCGAAAATGATCTTGCCCAACTTTACTATTACCTTAAATCGAAGTGACTTATTTATTTTAGGGAGAAAGATTATACAAACCGTCAAGAATGAGATCCGATAAGATTCTTCCTAATTCCTACTGTTCTCTATTATAATACATTTCTTATGAAATTGACAATTTGTTTGATAACCAGGAGCTTCTTAAATCGGTGATCATTTTCTTTATCCTCATAACCTTAAGATTTGATTTAAGGATGAAACTTTAAGGAGAAGTTAGAAGTAAGTCTCGGGGCTTAAATGGAGGTTTGGCTTGGAGATGAATGAGGAGGAGCCATAGATTGAGAGAGCCTGGACCTTACGTTTGGTGATCAAGCTCATTGAGTCTCGAAATAATACGTCGACCCAATGGATCTGAAAAAAATTACTGAATAATATTCAATAAAAAAAGGTATTACAGGAAAAATTCTTATTAAGCTCGGTTCCAAAGCGTGTTGTATCTTTACTGTCTTTCTTAATCGTTTTAATGAGGCTTCAACAAATTGTTATCACTTACTGATTAACAGAACGAGATAATTAATAAATACAATTGCGTTAGAGGTATCGACGTTTCCAGCGATTGATTTTTTTCGCGCTAGCTTTTTACCAATGGTATATGCATGGCGTTTTAGCAAATGATCCGCGAGCTTCCAGAATTTCCATTGGATCCAGAATTTCCTTGTAAATCAAATTTTCCGGGTAGGTCGAGCTCTTACTTGTTTTCTCTTTTTTTTTATTTTCTGCTCTGTAACGATTTAAAACCGAAAACCACAACATCGAATGGATCCAAGCTTTACTTTCTAGCTTTATATGGAATTGCGATTTGTTTTTTTGAGACTTCGTCACTAACGTAAACGTCTACTGACGTTTAAAAGTCGAATGCTTCTTTATTATTTTGTAATCAATTTTACATCAAAGTCGACCCACGTCCCATAAAATGCTCTCACAACTCTCTTTTTAAACCATTCAGTCCACAACGTTTGCATACGAAATAACAGGTGCAAGGTTTTAAAGTTTGTGTACATAGGAAAAATTTGATATGTCATTTTGAAGAAAGTCTCCTTTTTATCGCCACCGCAGCGATCCAAGTGCAATAATATTTATCCAAGACGACTTAATTATCATTCTCCTTTCTTTTTTTTTTTTTTTTTTTTTCAGATTGGCCATAAATCGACCCAATACATCGTAATCCAGATTATTGATATCCAAATTTAGGAGCTATTGTAGTTTGAAGCCCAAACCTTAATGCATTTGAGAGAAAAATTACGAAGTAATGTGACATTACGGTTCAAATGAAGGAGGTCTAATGATGCGGTTAAAAACATTGAATAAATTTATGTCCTGTCACATTTTCTTTTGCAAAAATGTTTTTGGATTTTCTTTTAAAAAGCGAAGGTGTCAGAATGAATAATATTCACCGGTATTTTTTGTTTCTATCAACTTGCCTGAGACAAAAGACTCGTTTAAGCATTTAAGGTAAAGTATTGGCGGTGTCCGCTGAGGAAGCAGCTGCCTGTTATCTTAGTAAAGTTCTGTTTCAACTGCACCAAAAACCTTATACCAAAGGTTTTGAAACATCTGAAATAAGATTATTCGATTTTTTAGCGTCATATTAGATGTTGAGACCAGTGTGTCGTCTTTATGTTGCGGTACAGCAGGCAGTTGAACCTGATTTGCGAGTTTCCAGAATTCAGTGTGTTTTATACATCTACTGAATTACGAACAGGAAAGTCGAGCATATAATTCACTATAGCATAAAAACAATCAATAAAACTTTGTATTTCTGACCAATAAGTATCATACAAGTGCATATTAAATCCCAAAGAAAAATTATTTATTTTGCTGAAGCAACGTTTTGAAACAAAATTTTTTCTTATTTAGCTGTGTAAACAACATCAGCCCTACGCACGATCTAGGAGGAAAACCACAGTGTTAAATTAATAATTTTTAGCTCCTGTATATCGATCAAATTGTTTGCCGCTAAAAACTTGTCTCTTGCGACAATTTGGCCTTGCCAGAAAGCTAAGGCAGCGAATGCAGGCACTGCTAGTCAATTTGTTTAATAAGAATAAGTTTGTGCGACATATTAAAACTCCACTGTTCGTAATGGAGGATATTAAAGATTCAAAAAATCCTTTGATTAATACAAGACATTTCTTATTTTCGTCTCCCTCATTTAAGCCGCGAGGTTGCTATCAGCAGCTAAGGTTTTAAAATATAATTGAGGAACTTCAATAAGTGTAGATAGAGGAGATTGGAGTGGGAATATTAGCGAAGGGGATTTATCAAGCTCTTAATTCGGGAAGAAACTGTTCGATTGACTTTTTCGGTCTACCATCTTCTTCATTGAAACCAGAGCGTTTTGCTTGCGGGGGACTTAGTTACTCGATGCCACTTGGAGAAAAAGATAGTTTTTGTTGAGATGAACTTCAGATTAGCTAAAAAATGATGGACGTGTGATTTATGATGTATAAAAATAGGAATGTAGTTCGGTCGAAATTCGTCTCCTGGTATCAAAGAAGTCTTTTTGACATAAATTATACGATGACATTAACATCTGAACCGCTGAAGAGAGAACATCGACAGTTGAGTTTCATCATAAATTCGTT